>NW_009715104.1:0-2277 GCF_000703405.1 Apaloderma vittatum
CAGTAAGGGTGTCCGTCTGTCCCCTCGGTAAGTCTCCTCTAAACATCCTGGGTTTTTTCAAACCTTTGGGAACCTCTTTCAGGATCTAGAGCTTTTTTTTTTCCCCACTTAAAATCGGGTTTGGTCGCCGTCGTACCTATAAAGGGATAACGGGTATTTCGAGACAGCTAGCGCCTTAGACATTGTGTTAACCTGTTACTTCTCTTCCAGGTATTGTCTAGAGAATCGCTTTTGCTTTTTACTTTCTCCTCTTAAAAAAAAAAAAGGTAAAATACCCGTTTTCCACTGAAATAATTGATCCGTTGCGTTTACACGCGGGTATAAATCTGCCTAGCAGTGGAAAAGAATCGGTAGCTACCGACTTGAAAAAAGCCGCTAACAAAGGAAGCATTCGTTCGTTACTGCGACCTTCATTTTCCTTACAAGGGGAACAAAATAAATTGCAGGTAGCCGTGGCGACAGAGACGAGCGGGGCACTGACCCGGCAATTCTCGATCAGCGACCCTGCTGTATTGGTTATCGAAGCGCTGCGTCCGCCAGGAATGAGCCGAACATCTGGCGAGAAGCGAGGGCTTGTCCAGCACCTTCCTTCTCCAGCCAGACATGCCTTCTCCTGCCATTTGTGCCGCTAAAGCGAGCGCGGGCACGGGAGAGCGCTGCTTAGCGCTGGAGCACGTACTCGTCCCGGTTTGCCGAAATGTGTGTGTGCAAATACCCATGTGTGGGGCTGCTGTCACTGGACCTGGGCAAAATGCACCTTTGTGGTGGCGGGGGTTTGACAGTCTTTACTGAATGCTTAGCCTGGAGTGTGTTTGCGGCTCGGATGATAACGCACAGAGACAGGATCCGTTTTGGATTGTAGGTCATTTGGGCTGGTGATTTCGAAGCCCGCCTGGCACGTTGGTTTCCATTTGACGCGAGCCACATAATTGCCCTGCTCAGCGGCCACCGATATAATTGCGAGAGACTTCATGCTCTGCTAAATCCGTCATTCAGGCGCGGGGGGTAGCGCCTCGGCATCCAGCGAAGGGAAGATTTTGCACTTCAGTTTGTCGAGGCATTTTCCTGGCGAGGCCGGCTCCCTCCCGCCTGGCCCCTGCCCGTCCTGCCTCCGCCCCGGGACCTGCGCGACCGGCCTCCGGACGGGGCTTCCGTGCAGTCCTCTGGGAGACCAGACGATTAAACCCACCCTTTCTTCCTTTCAGCACATTCCTTGCTGCGTACCCCTGAAAGGAATACCGGAGGAAACCCGGGCTCCGGGGACTGGGGCTTTTCTGAAGGGATGGCGTCCTCTGCTCCCTCGTCCTCCAACGACGCTCCGGACCCCACCCCAACTAATTTCCGACCCACAAGTAGGTTTTAATATTTTCATCGTTTAAAGTGTTTTGGAGGCTTTCGCCAACTAGGGTTGTAAAGACCAATTTTGAAACGAAACGATAAATCCATGAAGCCCTGTCATACGCCCTTAAGCAAGGTGCGGAAAGTGCTCTACACAAAGAAACCATCTTCCTGGTGGGAGTGGGAGATGTTGGTCCATAGGGAATAAAACGCTGGGAGGAAAAGCCCGTCTCAGCGGCCAGCGCTACCTGTATGTTGCAGCCACATTTGAGGGATTTAGACAATAAACCGAACACCCATATGGCCAAAAAATCAAGATGTTGTAAGGGGTGTGGAGAAAATGAATCAGTTAAAGGGCGAAGTTACACCAGTGGCTTAAAGCGGGTGTCCCCTCCCCTCCTTACATTTTATAAATGCTAATGCTGCAGCTTCCTTTCAGCCTACGCTGAAGCCTGTAATCAAGCGAAATTTGGATGCTAATTGTAGCTTTTCAAAGCCTTGTATTCCTAATTGCCCTAAATTCGCCTTGAGTGAATTGAGGTGTGAGTGGGAAGCAGAGGCTGCTGCAGGTGGATAGAGAATCATTTTATAGCCCTGCCAGGCAATTCAGCCTGTCGCCTGCCGAAAATAAATAAAAAAGAGGCTCCATGCTATAAAGCATCAGAGACAAAGAGCGGGCAACAGTAAGAAATGAAAGGTTGTCAGGCACAGCAAAGCGGGGAATAGCTTTTACCCTGAAAGGGCTGCGAGGCACGACCGTCGGAGTGGTTATTGTCATTATTCTGCAACTGGAAGGAACGGGGGAGGGGGCACACAGCATCACTGGGTCTTGTTCCGGGCGGGGGTGAGAAACACTGCTACTTTCGCCTGAGGTGTCACACGCAGAAATCAAACTAACTGGCAACGCAGTTAAAAATGAGATAACCTCTGACAACAGCC
>NW_009715105.1:0-903 GCF_000703405.1 Apaloderma vittatum
TGTGCTCCAGCTTTCAGGCTTCAGCAAGGACGTTGTCTCAAGTCTTCCTCTGATCTCATTATAAATATCCCAACCAAACACAACCTAAGTCATCCCCAACTCCCCCTTTCCCCTTCTGCCTTCCACCACTGCTTTACAAAACCCCAGTGCCCCACATCCTTCTCTAAAGGACAGAAACCAGCCTTGTCGAGCCAGGATTAAAGCCTCCTGGCAGCTTCACTGTGCTGTTCCCGTGAGCCCATGGCTTGGTGTGTGCCCCACTCTCTCCCCCCTTGGTCCCACTCACTGTGCTTGGCTTCCCCTTGCTCTGGAGGCTCCAGCTGCTCTGAATGCCTTGTGCTTTCTTGTTTGGAGAAGCTCATTTTCTGGCATGAAGAGTCCCAATGAAATTTCAGTTTTGATTTTTGTTAATAATTATTTCTCTGTACTGGAAATACATTGCATTCTTTCTTAAAAGCAAATTGGATTGCTATACATAAAGTTTAGCTTGAAACATGTTCTTAAGGTAGTGAAACTTCTTTTGTCTTGCCTCTGGCAGACAGAATATCTAATAGTACCCAGCAACTAAGACAGAGCAGCTAAAGGCTGCCTAATACTGCTCTTGAAGTCTGGCAGAGTGAAACATACAGGCAGAATAAAATCTAGGTTTGGAGTGACTTAATTTAAAACGTTGTTCATATCTCTTAGAAAATTATTGTGGGTCTTCACTTTGCAGGGGTCTGGATGACAGAAATGCTTTGGAAAGAATTTACTGATGCATGAGAAAGAGATGTTGTACAAGTACTTCTTTTTTTTTATTGGATTACGTGTCAGAGATAACAAAATAAGAAAATGTTGGTAATTTATACCTGTGTGAGTATTAGAAAACCAGAGCTGGTACTGCCATTCCCCAGCACACAACCT
>NW_009715106.1:0-3677 GCF_000703405.1 Apaloderma vittatum
CTTGGGTGGCAGGTCGGCGGCCGCAGCCCTGCCGTGTTCCTGCCCGGGCTGGGCCTGAAGTGGGGCTGAGCCAGTTTCAGGCCTCGCACTTACCATAGAATCAGAATTATTAAGGTTGGAAAAGACCTCTAAATTCAACAGGGCCGGTTAGCTCAGTTGGTTGGAGCAGGGTGCTGCTGACACCAAGGTCGTGGGTTTGATTCCTGTTCGGTCTCCATGTGTTGCCTGATCTAGTTGAGAGGCGTCCCTGCCCATGACAGGGAGGCTGGATTAAAAATGGTCCCCTTCAGCCAAGGCCATTCTATGAAATGTCAAGAATGCTGCATGAGGCCTTTCCCCATGGGAAAAGGGCCTGCTTGTTCCCCTCACCTGCTGGATACCTGAATAAACACACAGAAGCTCTTCACATGTGACTGCATTTTTAATGAGCCAGGTTTCTTGAAGTGCAACAGTGCTACCTGCTCTTCCCCAGTAATTTTAGTGGCTGTTTCAGTCCAGTTTGACAAAGGGATATTGGCCTCAACAATATGAAGCTTTTCAAGTTTCATTAGAAAGAGCAGCAGTAGCATGTGAGCCCAAGGTAACTCGATGAGCTTTTTAGATCCAGCCAGCACACCCCCTTGCCAAACCACTCACAGCATGTGTGGGCCTTTCTCCAGTTCGTTCTGGTTACAGCACAGGGGAGAGCATTGGGGACACAGTGCAGTGTGTCTGTGGGGAGGCTGGAAAGAGGGAAAGACCAGTAGTGGGGGAAGACGTAGGGTATGTGGGGATCCCCATACGCGAATTGTGTTATTGTGGTATGGGAATATAGGGGAAATAAGACAAAAATCCTTACGAAACCAGGCCTTATTAGTTGTGCTATGTGCATAGAACTTGCTTGTTACTGAGTTACCTGTTCTGTTATATGCAATTTGTTTTATAAATAGAAAATAGCCCCAGTCCTACAACAGTATCCACTTAGGTAGATCTGCTAGAAGTTCCTATTGACACTGGGCAAAACTACAGTTTGTCTAGAAGCACATCAGTTTACCCACATGGGCTCAGTTCCAGGGATGAAGCCGTACATGTCTCTCTCTCTAAGAACAGTGCTTATGTGGAACCTTCTTTCCTCTAGTTGCATTATTAGGACAGAGGAACAGTTCTCCTGTTCTGTGAAAAATGTCACAATTTCAAGTATTTTCATGTTGTACACTACGTACCAAACCCAAAACATTTATGAATGTCCAGACTTTTCCCCATAGCTTAGTTACATACTGCTCAAAATATCCAGGTAGGGTAAGCAAAAGCCAAGTTCAGGTCTACCCAGGTCAGCTGACTATCAGCTATTTTAGCCAGGATGTGGTTTCTTCATTTCACTTAGAAAAATATTTATAGGAAACCTGGCACCTTCATGAGACAATCCCAACTATTTGCCTTTCACTCAGTACTTTAATGAAACTTGTCTTCAAAATGTGGGTGTTCCCTGCCAAAGGAAAGCACTAACTAGAGTTTTGACCAGCTTTAACCTGTCAAATTTTAGAGATGTTGTGGCTGGCTGCTTTCTGTCTAATTTTCATCAGCAACTGTATTACCTGGAAAAAAAATATTCTGAAAAATACTTTGTTCATTTTATTTCACTGGGCCAGCATTTTCCAGTTTTGATAAGAAATGCCTGTACCAACCATAGTCCTTGCCAGTCTGGAGCAAACTGTTAAAAGTACTGTGTGATCGGATGTGTGCATTATTTTTTTCCTTACAGAGCTATTTCTCTAGAGGGCAGTTGTGGAGCAGAAAGGCAGAAAGACAAGTGGAATAGGGATTAATTTAGGTTAGCAAGAACGGCTTTAAAATGGTTAGTCAATGATTATATTTTATTTTTAAATAGAAGCTGACATATAGGCAAATTATAAGAGGAACAAACAATTGTTTAGAAAGGCACGTGGGGATAACTGTTTTGTTTTGTGAAGTAAAGCTAGGCTAAGAGTTAACAGTGGAAAAGCCTGAAGTAGCCATACTATACTTTCAGCAAAGATTACATACAATTAGTTAACATAGGCCAGTATTAGTCTTAGAAGAAACAAAAAACCGAAAGAACTCATTGTTAAAAAGAGGATAAAAATAGGAAAGTTATGGGTCAGTGCCAGATATTAGCAGGAGTAAATGACCGCATTTTGTGAAGCCCCCCCGTGGAAGTGCATCTGCACCAGCAAGCTCCTGAGCTGCCAGAGAAACATCTCGGGTTATAGTAGCCAGATGGGGAACCAGGTCATAGGCTTATTCATTGTGTAAATATTTACAGGGTGAAGCCTGGCTCAGAGCGCGCTAACTTCAGTAAAAGCATTCTTGCCAATCTTCGCCGTCCCGTCTGAGACTGGGGAGAAAGTCACTGTATGTGCCAGCTTCCATCTGGTGGGACTGCCAGCTTAACTCTGCGAGGAAAGCATTTATTATTGAGCAACCTTCACCTATAAATTCCGCTTCCTTGAGTCAAAATTGGCTCCAACTTACAAAAAGTATTTCTGATGTAATTCCAGTACCTTCAGCACAAAGGAATCTCCAGGTGAAATACAAGAGGCTCAGGGTTTGTGCTACTTGCAGCCTAATGTGGGAGACGTGGTCGAGCAGCACTTTCTGTGGACTCTGAGGGCTGCTGCCATAAAAACAGAACTCCAGGGCTCTTATTGTCAGAAAAGGCACGTGAAGCCACTGATGCAAGATCTCTCCCTGTGCTGATACTTCTCCGTGTTCCCTCCTAATCTTGCGTGTTTCCCAGGGAGACCTTGGGCTGTCATAGTATGGTACAGTTCAAGGGTCAACAGAGAGCCAATACTTTGCTACTCCACAGAGAAAGGAGAAAAGTTAGCATTGGCTTTTCCATTGCTTGCTAATTTGCTGGCCTGTGGGTAGTTATGTTTAGAGAGAAAAGCACTGCCAAGTGCTTGAGCCAGGCTCATCATGTAGTAAAAGAAGGCTTGCCACTCTCATCCCATCTACAAGCAGAGAGGGTCAACAGCCTGAAGCTGAGAATTGGCTGCTACTCTCTTGATTTTCCATACCTGTCACTGGCCTGCGGCTTCTGTAGCTCCTGTTCTCTCGCAGCAGTCCCCTGACAGGCAAATAACTGATCGAGAACGGCTGCAGCACAGTGGCTGATGGACTTTTCCCTTGTCACACAGTAGATACAGCTTTACTTCTCACTCTGTGCTCCTGAACTGAAGGAGCTCCTGAAGGAGCTCTCAATAGAGTCGCCTGTGTTGCATTCATGCCGGGAGTTGGGGGGACACACTCCCTAACTCAAGTTCAGTTTTTGGAGTGGATGCAGAGGTGCTCTTTACTCGGGCATCATGGAGATGAGAAGAGGAGGGTAATGAATTCACCTCAAAGTGTTGGCTGGGCTCTCTGAACCCTTGAATACCGATGGGTTCAGCCCTGTAATTTGACTGTTTGATGAGGTGTACCCACCCTCAACCCACGGATGTTTTTCAACACGTGCAATGCTCTTTTGTACAAACGAGCGTTATCCCGCAAAACACTCCCAACGCAACAGTCTGCGAGTCGTGGTGCTGTTTGACACACGGGCACGCACACAGACAGACAGACAGACACACACAGGTCTCCTGCAGCAGCCGGCTGCCTGGAGCTCGGGTGGTTCATCAATCTGGGCAGGGGTGCACCGAACCCGACCCTCGGTCAAA
>NW_009715107.1:0-17670 GCF_000703405.1 Apaloderma vittatum
TGGCTCATGTTCAACCAGTTGTCAGCCAGTAGATACGAGTGTCTTGCACTCCAGGCTTCAAGGATTTTTACCAGGCTGCTGTGACCTGTGTGTTTTCCCAAGGCTTACAGGACTATCTCTTTGGGTAGCTTTTAATATTCTTCGCTATTTAATGTAGATTTGCTTGTGCAAAATCAAGGTAGCAATTTTGTCAGGCAATTTTAAAGATTAAAATAAGTCTTCCAAAGTCTTTAATTCCCTGCAGCTCATTCACCTTAACATTTGATGCACACAATTAACTTAAGATTTGTATTATTTGAAAGTAAGAACTGATTTTTGTGCCATTCCACAGCTTTACATTGTTTTCCCCCAGTAGCTTAAACTTGACATTAGAGTAATTCCTCTGGCTAAGATCTGCAAAATCATTTGTATCCTTGAAATGTTCATGCATTTGAAAAAAACATTTTGGTAGTAATACTGCCCGGTCAAATTTTAAACCTCTCTATCAAGTTTTCTGTATGCAGTTTAAAAATAGAGTTGTCCCAAGGCATGCCAGAAATCTGGAGGCAGTCAAACTAATAGAAATATGTAAACTTTCATAATACATTGAGTGCTGAGAGAAAAATATGCTGAGGCCTTTGCTTTCGAAAAGCCTTTGTCTAAGGCTTCTTTAAAAAAAAACAAAACAGAAAGGTTGCCTATGGTTATATTGTGACTCCTTTTAAAGACATCAAAATATGTTTGTATCCACTGGATTCTACTAAAGAGGTTCCTTGGAAGAATGCTGGCCAAGCAAAGTTGATATAAACTCTGAGATATGCCAGATTTTTAAAAGCTACTTATGCTTATTCAGATATATAAATGGAGACTTTGGAGCCAGAGTATTAGCACTATTTAAACAACAACAAAAGAAAAAAAGTTGAAAAGCCATTGGATCCAATGAGAACTCTGCAAGTTGAGTCTACATTTGTGAAATCAGGGCATCATATAAGGAAATGCAGAACGTGTTACTTTTTCAGCACAGTAGTAGGGCCAGTCTTTGCACTGGAGAAGCTGTGCGTACCCGTGTCGCCCAGGGAGCTGAGCAGAGATAGACTTCAAACTGCTGCGGTTTTCATCTCTTGCTGTGTAAATTTGTGCCCTGTGGTGTTTCCTGCTAGGACACTTCCATCCTTGGGCCGTTGTGTAAAGCAGCAGTTCTTCTGCTGATTATTTCTCCTTCTCTTCTGCCACACAGGGGAGCCCCGCTGAGGAAGCAGTGATTAAGCAATGCAGAGATGGGGAGCCAGGGGAGCCTGTGGCTGCTGGCAGCTCTGCCACTGCCTTTTAGCCTCTAAGCACAGACTCTAGTGCGGGAGGTGATGTGGTTCCCAGCAACCTTCAGCTGCTGGTTTCCTTATTTTCTAAACTGCCTATGTGGAAACTCCCAGCCATGACTTTGTCAGGTAGGGTTCATCCCTGCCCAGCCACCTCTTTCTGACATCATCAGCATTGCAAACTCTTCCTCGGTGGTGGTACCTTCCCACTCTCCTATTTCATAGAGTCATAGAATTGGTTAGGTTGGAAAAGACCTTTAAGATTATTGAGTCCAGCCATTAACTCAGCACATTTCCTTTGTGTTTCTCCCAGAAGATGGATAAATACACCCATTTAGACGTAGCTTCAGTTGTTGTTAACTTCTAAGAATCCCAGTGTAAATCTGTTCTTAGCAATTGTTGATGTTCAAAATAAGACTTTTAGGACTGGACCTATTTTGACAAAAATAGAATTGTTACTTAACTAAAATAACCAGCACATTTTTCTGGCTTGTATTTCTTGGCTTCTTGAGCCTTTCTCAGATCAGGGTTGCTTGAATACTACTCATGCAGGTGAGTAAGGGCTAAGTAGTGTGAGTAGATACAGCAATGTCAGGTTATTAATTGTGAAGCACTATATGAATGGTGAATGACAATTTGAATCTACTTTCATAGTTTTACTGATCTTTTGTTTGTTTTGGCTTTCCTGTTATTCTTCAGAGGAAGAGAGCAAAGATTTGGAGTATTTTTAGGAAATAAGAGCCAGATTTGGTTTTTAGACTTATGTATCTTAATTCACAAAAGTCTTAACAAGTTGCCCTGACACCTGAACTGCAGGGTTTCTGTCTCCTAAGTTAGCTACTAAAAGCTCAGCCATCTCCCAAAATTATCTGTTTGCCTTTCAGGAATGATTCAGTTTCATCAGTCCAGATGGTCATATCTCCACGATGTCTGATGGGCCACATTTTGGACAGCTGGTCCTGCATCTGAACATGTTGTCTTAGCATGGTGTACAGATTCACACTGTGCCTGCTCCAACCCACTTGTCTTTCCACACCCCTACCTTTTCTCTGTTTCTGGGCAACATCTTGCTTTTTAAGCTTTACAGTTGCCTTTTGCAAAAGGATCTTGTACATGCAGCCTCACTGTCATCTTCTAACTCCAGTGTAATACAAGGCCTGGGAAGCAATAGTTTCATGGAGCAGAGAAGACAAGGACTGGCCAGTTTTAGGTGAAAGCTAAGGTAATGTTCACAGTCTTCCAAAGGGTTGGTCGAGCACTTTGATGTCTGACAGCTGACAGGAAGAAGTTTCTCCACACTTCTAGCACAGCACCGCTGTGGGCAGAAGAACTTCTCCACACGTGAAGTGGTGAGTACCTCCTTCTGACAAGATGTTGGTACAGGAGACGGATAGTCTGGGGGGAACCTTGTGTTTTAGGTGTAGACAAAAAGGTCCAGTGGAGGCCAGATCCCAAAACTCTTGTCTCTGCCTTTGCAGGTTAACACCTACGGGAAATGAAGGACCCCAGAACTCATTGGATCTCAACACTAAGACCACCTCATGGGTGTTAGCTGGAATATAAGCCCAGGGATTTTTTTAAGGGCTATATGGTACTGAATCACATCTGTGCCATGTATAACAGAGGAACCTTTAGCAGCAGACCAAGAGGAATGGCCCGTTTATGCCTGGGCTCAAGTGGACATCTGTCATCCAACATTTGCCTTCAGATACCTACCCAGGAAAATTCCAAGCAATGGTCATTCCTGGATTCCCTTTCTCAGAAGATAAAATAATTTTCCAGATGATTCCCATTGCTGCTTGTGTCTTCACGGACCTCCCTCCCACAACAGAAAGATGCTGAATTTGATGTTGAAAATCTCTTAGATCTACACCATCTTCTTTCTACCACAAATGGATTCCAAACAAGATGCTCTTTGAAAAACCCTTTCTGCTCAGATCCTTGGTCAACCATAGCCCCAGAGGCCTCGAGCGCTGCTTTCCTGGCCAAGGCATGACATACCATCTTAGTGTTGCAACCCCCTGCTATTTTCTCCCAGACACTTTGCTTGTGGCTGACGTTACGCAGTCTGCACATCCCAGCCCAGCAAACCACACAAGATCAGGTTAAGTAAGTGTGTCGCCAAGTTGCATGCCAAGTTGGCACCACCACGGCAGAGTGGAGGAGGTCTCAGGACCCAGGAGAAGCACAGCTCAGGTAGGTTGTGATGCCACAGATGGGATGACATCTCAGAGGTTGCCTCTGGAACAGGATGCTTCTTATGGCCTCGTTTCACCACTGGTGCCGCTGTCGCTGGGATGATGGCAGATTCAAGGGTGGAGAGGCCCACCTCAACAAGGTCTCCTTCCACCATGTCCAGGCAGTCTGGAAGAGAAACTGTGGACCAAGAGAGAGTGCTGGAGAAAAGGGCTTGGACAGAGCAAGAGATGACCAGCAGCAGATCGTGGACAGTGCCCTCATCACAGAAGTGTACAGATCTGCCCATCACTGTGTACATGAGTGACGAAGCGCCATCTCCTCCTCACACCTCCTCCTCCTGTTCAGTGCTCCATCTTCCTTCTCAAAGGGTTGGCAGGTGGCTGTAATGCTTGTTTCTGGCTTTGTTTCCTCCTCTATTTCAGTAATAAAATCCCTAATGTTACGGTTTTGCTTGTCTCTGTATTTCATCTTACTGTCCTGAGACTTCAGCCACACACTTTGTGCCCCTGGCATTGCACTCCTTTGCCTAAGACCTTTACAAGCGAGTGTGTAAACTGCGTGTGTTTGTGCTTTGGTGCCTTGAAAGACCTGGTCCTGCAGTGTGCTCGGAGGTGCGAGTGACATCTCGTACATACCGGGAGTGCTGATTTAGCACAACTCACAGTCGGTACCTCCTGTTCCACCTCCATACCAGCCCTGCTCTGTACCTGCGTGGGTGACTCTGAGCCTGATTCATGTGTGAGTGGATGAAGCGGTAGGCGATGGATAAAGGAGGTGAAAGGGCTGCTTCTTTCATCAGGGGCCACGGTTTGGGCTGGTGGTTGTCATTTTTTAAGTGTGCGGGGGCTGTAAATTGTTGTGCCTTGACTGGTGGGTTGCAAGTCTGCAAGGAGGGGTGAAGTTTTTCCATGCAATCTCTCCAGCCTGTCCTGCTTGGTTTGATTTCCTTCCCTCTGTGCTGGCTTTGGTGATGGCCATTGCTGGGCACCTACTTCTCCCACTCACCTTAAAGGTGCTATTGTACTGGGCGTATTTAAGGGAGCTTCGTTCCCCAAACTCAGGACCCACACATTTTTTATTGCAGTCATCCTTATGAGACCTTTTTATGGATCTACCCTTGCATTTATGAGTGCGAGTTGTATTACCTCTTCCTATAATTTGTGTAGTGAGTTCCTTATGAGCATATATTAGCACCATACTTTGGTATAAAGGAGCAGGGGAGCAGTTGCTCTCCATTATGATACACTTTTCTCTAAAAGATGCCTGGGAGACTTCACAATGGGCACTTGATCACTCTTCCCACAGTGCAGGTTTCTAGCTGGTGTATATATAGCCGTATTTTCTGAAATCCAGTTCAGGTTTTCTCGGAACATTACAAGTAGTTACATACAGAAGCAGCATTTAGGATAAGGCTGGAATGCTGATGTGCTACTGGAAGCAAGCCTTCAGGGGACGCTTGTAAATCAGCCCCTGATGTGCCTCCAGTCCGAAGTGGTGGCTGGAAATGCTGCTGTTTCTGTGTGCGAGCCTTTGGGGCCAACTGAACAGAGAGGGGAACGCTTGCAGTCAGCAAACTGCTTTTTGAGCTGCTGGTTATTGTTGTTGTTACTAAACATGGACAAAAGAAAGGGGGAGAAAAAGAGTTGGAGGCCTCCCTATGTGAAGTTTAGGGGCTGATTAATCCAGGGGACACTTCCTATGCTTTCTTCCCCATCCTCCACGTTTTCTTCCAGGCAGTCAAGTTTTAACTGTGCTGTTGCGTGTAACAGCAAAGGAGAGGGAAGGAACTATTAATTCTACTAATTATATAATTAGTCAAAAGGAAAGCAAAATGTTAAATGTTTTGATGAGTATGATTAAAACAGGCATTTATTTCATGCTCTTTAAGCCATGATTTTTGGGGACTCAACATTATGCTAGATTTGGAATGAAATCTGAGGATGGTTTAATGAATTAGATTTTGTTGTGGTGAAGTCAGGGACACAGAGTGAGAGAACTCTGCCCATCAAGCTGCTCAGATGTAAAATGGTCTCCTAAAATCAGAACTGGCTTGGGCAAGCTGTGGGGCAGGTTGCAGGGAAGACCTGCAGCACAGACCAGAGGATGCACCCAGCCCAAGGCCACCAGAAGCAATGGAGATGTAGCTTTTTAAAAATTTATTTTTGCCTTACAAAATGCCCATGAGCCTGTGGATGTGGAGTGTTAGAGTTATTTTCCCGTGGGATGGATAAAGCTCAGTGTATGCTAACTCCATCTTCAGTATATCCTTCATTCTGATATGAAATTGATTTCTGTCACCGGAGAAAGCCAGTGCATAAAGAATTGCACATTTTTGCCTGAACTTTGAGATGCCGTTCAGTGTAATGGATGAAAACCAAATACACACTGCCAGGCTTGCCTCTGACAAAATACAGCCAGTCCTTTCTCTGCTTTTTTTTTTTTCCTGCCTGCAGCCAAATGGTAGTTGTCTGTGCTGATGCTTAAAATCCTAGAGAGTAGAAGTACAGAATTACTACTTTTTGCCCTGAAGAATTTGGAGAGGCGGCTGCGATATAAAGGATTCTTTTCATTGTATGATATTATACTGCTTTCATGCACATAATGAGCCTGCTGACCTCAGTTCCTTTGGAAAGCAGGCTTTCCACCCTGCTGTTCTGTGTACCAGGAGGAGAAATGCTTTCCCTTACTATTGCTGCATACCATAAATGCTAAAGCAAGTGATCCCTAGGGTCTAAGGCTGGATTGAAGTAATTTAGAATACACTGCAATACCTGGATATTCCTTCGTGACTCTGCTTTGTAACATGACAGTTACTGTAGTAATACTTCTGTTTGGAAGAAATGGGGTATATTGTTTTCCCCTAACAAACCAAGTTGAAAAGGGAGTCCAGGTAGCCCTTATCCTGGCAGCTGGGATGTATCTTGTTTGAGCAGCACTCTGAGCTGTGCCTTTATCTTCCTGCCATAGGCATAGTGTAATAAATGATCTTACACAAGATAGCGTAGTACTTGAAATAAACACTCCAGTAAAATTCCTACAGCAGAGAGCTGTGGAATGGGGGGTTGTTAGAGACAGGGTAGCATCTCTGCCTTGGCTAAGCTGGAGCCTTCCAGTTTTTATTTTTCTACAAGAGTAAGAAATGTATTTTTAAGGGAAAACTGAGAGTCTTCCCTAATAATCTGATTTTAGCAACCAATCCCTAAATTTGTAGTACTCATCTCTCAGTCAGAAGCAGGAAGGATCTGATAAAGCTTGTATAAATTAATTTGTACAACCGCAATGATTGTGAAAATGCGCTGAAGCAGATGAAAAAATGAACAAGGGGACACTTTATGACTAAATAGCAAAATGCTATAGTCAGGATAATTTTGTATCATAACAACAGCTCTGCATTAATAAAAGATAGAGCTGTGCTCTCTCGCTAGCAGATTAGCCTTGCACTGTAAACAAAGCAAAGATAAGTAACTGATGGTGTGGTGGGGTTTTTTTTGATTTTTTGTTTTTTTTTCTCCTTTTCCAAGGTTCAGATCATCCACACAGCCTGTCTTACAAACTGGAACTTGGATCAGACCAGGAAATACCATCTGACTGGTATCCATTTGCTACTGTCCAGTTCGTCATGCATGATACCGGTGCTTCAGGAACAGAAGTCAAGTCAGTGGGCATAGAGAGCGACCTGCAGCCCCAGAAGCACGTGGTTCAGAAAGCTTTTTACAATTGCCAGGTCAGGGCTCTGTTTTCAGTGTTTTCTTCCTCTTCTTCCGCCCTGCTCCCCAATACGATAATTGCAGAGCAAATGTGCTTCGTATTCTAAACATATCTTGTATGTGCTTGTGATAATGGCTTTGAGCAAAAGAATCATTAAAAAATAAATCCTTGTCTGATCAAAGACGGTGCTGAACAACAGAACTGCAAATCCAGTGTTGTTTTTCCTTGGTTGAGCTATTTTTGGGAGCAGTGGTTTTGAAATCTGTTTGGTCTGGAAATGTTTTGATTCTGTGTCAAAGCTTTTATTCGTGCAGTTGCTGCAGTTCACACTTTCAGTGCCCAGCGATTTGCTAATTCTACCTGTTTTTTTGTTGTTTTCTAACTACAGGTTGAAATTGAAAAGAAGTGGATTAGGCTTGATGGAGAAGATCCAGATAAGGCTGGCAACTGCCTAATGCAGTAAACAAGGACAGGAGGCACGGGCATAGGATATTAGTAGGAATCAATTTACATAGGAAATTCTATTGTTGGAAGAAACACAGTGACCTAGTTTAAAATGAACATGGTCATTGAATTTTTCTCTTTTTTTAGTGCTTTTGGGTTTGATTCTGCAAATCAGTACTCGTTTGACTGGCCTGCATTCAAGTAAACTTCCTGCCATGGGAATACTGGTATGAGTAAGGTCTCCTTGTAAAGAGTTGCAGGATGTGAGCCCTTCACTGAGCGACTGTAATATATTATTTTCCTGTTGTGATTCTATGACTTGGGAATGATCTCATACTCTGTATTGAAACCTAATGGCACTACTCAAAGAGTTCACGTCACTTGGACATATAATATTCAGCAATAAAAACTGCCAGAGTGCAGACCAGCATCTGTGTAAGGTCCAGCAGGACCAATTCCATTTTTCAAACACATTTCTGCTCCCCTCGATATATGTGAACAGAACAAGTTGCAATATTATTCTTGACAAGAACCTCAGTTAATCAGTTGGAAACTGAGTGATTTCATTGGTAAAATGGGAAAAGTTCCTCTGCAATAATATTCTTCACTTTTCTGTGGCTGTGAGTGTTTCCTCCCCAGCACTTTATATGTTCCCTCTTGGGCAAAAAAACATGGGAGATGTGATTGAAATTTCTATGCCAGCATTAGACAAATTTTTTTCACCACTGCAGCAAGTGAGACAAGAGATGGGTCCTCAGCAAGCATGAATCAGTTCAGGCCCATTTCATGTGATGAAGCTTTGAGAATTTATGCGAGCAGAGGGTTTTCCCCACAAACTGAAAGAAGTGGCTGGTTGCTGCCATTTGCTTTGGGTCTTCTTTAGAATGGAAGTTCCAGGTGTTGGTCTGGAAATTACAGATGTTGCTTTGAGTAACTTTTAAGACAGTCTTTCCATGTGTGGGAAGGGACATTTTTCTTGCTACTGCCTCTAAAGGTGTTTTCTGTGGGCGAACAGTGTAGGAATGGACTATCACAAGAGAAGTGACTAATCCCGTATCAATGTGTTTACTGTGTTTTTAACAAACTATTGGCATTTAGGGAGAGGTTTCAATGCTTCCCCTCAGCCATTATCCCCTTTGTCATTTTCTGCAGATTATAATTCTAGGTCTGAAAAAATCTGATACATTACACAAATGGTCCTGCTATATTTTTTCTGCTTTCCTTTTTTCCTGCATTTTTTTCGAAAATTATCCTTACTTCAAACTGAAATTAGTGTTGAACAAAAATATAGTAATGCACTAAGTCTCACTTTATGTTTTGTCACAGCTTGTAACTGCTTATACGAACACTGTGTAAAATACAGATAAATGTTACTCCTCAAAAGCAGAAATATGTGGGATATGCACTGAGAAAATTACCAGTCTGAGGAAACAGAAGGCCATAATATGAATCTCGTTCACCACCATAAACTTTTTCCCCCATTTGAAAGCTGAGAATGAAGTGGGTAATAGATTCTATACTAAGTCCAGAGGGCAGGTTTTTTTATGGGTATTGCATTGTCAAAGCCCCAAACAGACTATTACAGTATTCTGGCTTCTTTATATAACCCTGCTTATTAACAGATTATATTATTATAAATCTAGGCAAGCAGTTGAGTGTAGTAGTGATCCAAATACATCTCAGCTGGTGCATCCTCCATCCGTGTTTTGACTTGAGAAGCCATTAGCACCTTTGGGTCATATTTGGTTTGTTTTATCCACATTTCATTCCGGTTTATGTAGTTCTCAGATGAACTAAGGGACACAGTGTGTTCTAGGACAAAGTGCTTTTACTTAGCGTCATGGCACAGCTCTGCAGTTCGTTGAAGTCCATGGTTATGCTAGAGCTACAATATCTATTAACCTCTTTGCTGGATAAGGTAGAGGAAGCTGAATATATATCACAGAAACTTTTCCTGAGGCTGACTTATTTGGTTGCCATCAGTACAGCTAATTCAGTAAATCTATTAGCAGTGGCTACTGTCTAAAGCCTGTCTTGCCCAGCTGTCCCATTTTTCTGTTTTCAAGAAGGAGGGAAAGCCAGGCTGTTCGGGGACTGTTCCACAGCACTCATCTCCAGGGCGTTCAGTACCTGGCTGTTTTCCTTCTGACAGGTGTCCACTGTAACTCAGGATGTGTTTTTAAGAAGCCTATGCAGTGCTGACCCCTCGAGATAGGAGCTATTGTTTCGAATGACCTGAGTGATGAACAGCCACATTACAAGTCATTTTTCCTGCCAGTGAGTCTGTGCTGTATCTGTTACGGTGCAAGTGATCACTCAGCCTTCCTGAACTCATTCACATAAAAAGGTCAAGCTACAGCTTTTTCTGTGTTGCAGACTCTGGGATTAGGCCTGCAAGAATTGCCGTTAACTTTAATCGGAATTGGATCAGGATCACAGGGAATTAATTCCACAGAAATATTGCCACACTGAAAGAAAGTTACTCTGTTTAATGCATGGCTTTTGGTGTAAACCTGATTATTGGTGCAGCCTGAGGCTGAATAATTACCCCGTTCAGTCTCAAATTGATGTTTGTATGGCTTGCTGTCAGAATATTTAAAAATAGGCTGCAGTTTAATGAAAGCAAGCGTGGGTTTTCTGTTTTTTTTCCCCCCTCATCAAATTCTGTCTTCCTTTTTTATTATAACATGCTACAGCAGAAACACCCTGGCTTATACTTTCTTTTGTATTGTCTGGTGTCCTTGCATATAACCTACTGAGCAAATATTCTCAGTGTTTAAGAGTAATTTTCTAACATACTCTTCGAACACTACAGCAGGTGACAGCGAGTCAACATACTGCCTTTGATTCTTTAGCAATCTTGGGCTATAAGTAGTGTAACTGTAATTTTGGGAAGGGAACGGAGATGAGGGCAAGTTGCTATAAGCAGTGTCCAGCTAGCAGAAGTGGAGCTTTAAATAACCCATGAGGTCCATTGGCATCGTGTGAGGAACCAGGTTTCACACGTTTCTGATCTGTGCTTCCCACAGCTCAAGCCTGTAGTCACGGAAATGCTTCCAGCTGTTTGGGTCACTTAAGATTCTGACACTTTGCTAACGTGCTGATAATCTTTGCTAACATACAGGGCAGTATTTAGATATTATCTTTCACAAAGGACCAGCAGGGTTTGGGATATTTTATATTTTAAATGGAAATCAATGAGAGCAGCTATTTTTGTAGCATGTTTGCCTTATTTACAAAGCGTCCTGTTTGCTGAAATCGATGAACTTTATCTTTGCATTCATCTTTTTCATACTAATTTTATTACTGTAGGTAAATGGTACTTGATGTAATTTTGGATTCAAACACCCATTGAAGTCAATGGAAGTCTTTTAACTGACAAAATGGGATCTGCATCAAAGTCTCTAAGAATAAAGGAGAGGCAAAAAAAAAAGAAAAAGGAAGAAGAAAGGAATAGCGGTAATGGGCAGAAAAAACACACTGTAGAAGATTCTTGATGCTAGTAAGTAAGCAACCTTCAATGCTTGCTTATTCCAGCCAGAAAAGTGCACAAAAGAGAGGACAAGAGGTATTATTTGGTGTCAGAGCTGAAGCTTTGCAGTGACTGGGAACAATGGTCCGGCTGTCCCTTGAGAAGTGAGGATGCTGGTGCACTCCATTGAACATGATGCCAAGCTGCTGTCATCCTTATGCTCCCTGCTTTTTCTGTTTTTTCTCCAGATTCCATATTAATTGTCCAAAAGTAGTTTACATCTGAAAACATGTTTTCATGTGTTGCTTGTAGTTGCATTTATTTTACCTGATGGACTTCCTAGCTTCAGTACTGGTATCCACACCTCTATTTTACATTTCTTTGTCTTTTTGTTTACTAAACACAGCAACTAACTGCTGCAGTTAGTACTTCTTAGCTATAATTTCTTAATGGAAAATATAATTTTATTTGGGTCTTTTGTCAGTATAAGTACAAACAGATCATGCTGATAATCTTGTAATAACATTTTGTAGATTGCGTATTGATTAAAAAAATAAAGTTGTATTTCAAACTAGCAGTTTCTTGTCCCCTCACTAGAAATTTATCAAGCTTGTTTTACATTTACTATAGTTAACTGTTTGATCTTGTATTATCAGGTATTGCAGTTTATTAGACAGAGCAGTGGAGGACATCACTCCTTGTCTTAGGTAAAGCTAATTGCAGAAAGCTGAACAATGCACTATATTCCATTAGTGATCATTTATGGCAGGCTCTTTTCCTGCCTTATTTGTGTAACAAAAGTAAGCCAAAGAATACCATGTTTCTTCCTATTGAGTACTTCCTCAGTCTTTCTGGGATATTTGAATGTAATGTAGTGATAAGTGTTTCAAGACTCTCACAAATTTCACAGTCTATTCTTGAAATGAACTGCTACTAGGGAAGAGTGAAACCTCTGCAAGGAAATACAGGATTAAGGTTTGTGGGGCAGCAGTCAAAGAATAGGCTTAAAGTATAAAATAACCATTCTATTTAGTCTTATGCTTCTCTCTCTGTGGCAAACCAGCCAGCTATTCTGAGAAGCACGGGGAAATACAGTTAACATCCATTTTCATTGGTGTTCTGTCCTTCCGTGAGAACGCAGGTGTCCAGCAGAAGTGTAGTGCCCTTCCAGAACTTAAAAACACTTTGCAGTGTTTAAAAGTATCAGGGAAGAATGTGATTTAGGTATGTGGAGAAGTAAGAAGGTAAATTTCTAGAATACAAGAAAAAAACCTGAAAACATTTATTTTTGGGGCAGTTTTCCTGGTATGTTCCATGCCTAGGATGTGCTGTTTTATAGCCCTGTTCTTTCCTTAGTAAAAACAACCTGTAATTTTTTACAATAATCATAACACGTAAGTGATACGCCCGCTGCTAAAGCCTTACGGATAGAAATGAAGGAAGAAGCATCAGCTCAAATTCTGCTTTGCCATCCTGTGATTAGGTCTTTCTGGTTGTGGGTGGGAATGGTCTAGCATTACGTTGCATTCTGGTGGCCTTCTTAGTTTAATACAGAATAAATTTCACTTCCATATTCAGCAATAAAAGTCTCAAGGGGAAAAAAATCCGAAGTGGGGATGTGCTGAGAGTGGAAGAGACTGACGATGAGGGACCAGCAGTGGAGGTAAGAGGTAGGAGGCAGGGAGAGTCAGGAATTTGTGGAAGGAGAGGGCAGTCATCAGAGCTTGTTGGCAAGGGCTGAGGACAACAGCTGTGTCTCTAAGTCAAGGTGAGAATTCTACCTGTGAAAGGGACTGAAAGAGAAAAGCAGTGATGAGCCCATGCAGAGAAGTGCCTTCAAGGGAAGGTACTGAGAATGAAGCTGTGTGTAGCTGCACGGGAGAAATATGAACTTCTGGGGAGGAGGAGTCGTAAGTCAGGAGCAACTGAAGAAGGGGGAACATGGGCAGAGCCACTGGAGACACAGCTGCATGGCTGCACAGTGAGAGGTGCCCTGCCCAAACCTGTGTCCTGCCACAGCTCAGGGCAGTGCCACACCGTGTGGCTGGCCCTGCTTTCCTAAAATACGTGCCGCCAAGACGTGCCGAGCAGAACTTGCTCTGTCTTGAGCATCCCTGCATCACATCTGTACAGCTGTTGGGAGTGGTAACTCAGCTTTCTGGACAGTAAGATCTTGCTTGTGTGAGAGACCCATGACACGGTGATGCTGTAGGAGGTGCAATGAAAATATGAAATAAAACCCAGCAGTGGAACAGAGAGGATTTAAAGCAAGACCTTCGATATTAGCTTGATGATACTCAGAGGTAAGCTACTGCTGTAACCTTGCTGAACTGCTCTCTAGGGAGGAACCTTCCTCTGTCAAGTTATCTGTAATGTTGAGTAGATTTTACTGCCTAAACATAAGGGCAGACACTGGGATTTAGATGGCAGTTCATCTGAAATGGAGGGAGTCATCCACTGCCTGGAGAGAAAAGGTGAAAGGCTGCCTTAGCCCCCTTCAATGGAAAGCCATTACTGAGTATCTCTGCAGCTAATTGCGTGGTTATAACGTCAAAGTGGTGTGCAGAGGATGTACTTCAGGTAGATCTACACAAAAGCAGAGTTGAGGGAAAAAAGACTGAAAAGGTGTGTACAAACAAGTACTGAGACACAGGGAGCCCAAGCACGTTTGCTCAGAAAGGGAAGCTCAGGAAGATGACCTTGAGGGGTCCTCACCTAAAAGCTTCCAAGACCCAACAGGGCGATGCAGGTTAGTTTCCATACATACAGCCAAGTTACTCCTTAGTAGAGTTAAACTGGTATCAATGAGGCAGTAAAAAGGAGAACCTGACTGCTAAGCTGTGCTTCAACTTTCCTCTCAATGTCACTTGCTGGGATGATTTTGGTGGTATGCTTGGTGCTGCAAAACTTACTGCTGGTGCAAGGGGCTGCTGTGGCTGTTCAGCTTTAGTCCTCTCCAAATAACCAAATGCAAAGTTAGGCAGAGCAAATCAGCCTTGACCGAAACATGCTGCTCTGCTCTTATTTAACTTTGCACTAAAACTGCTGGACTTCTGCAATGGTCTGCTTGACTGTGAACTTCCAGCAGCCAATTCAAATAAGGAGAAAGGATTTTTCTGGCATTGCTCTCCGGCCGCACTCTGCTGCTGTGGGATTCTGCACGCCTCTGTAGCTAGTCCCTCTCCACTGGAGCCAGGGAACCCCGGAGCAGGTAAGACAGGCAGACTCTCTGGGGAAAGAGGGCATTATAAACATCTGTATGTCAAACCCAGGGAAACAAAGCAGACAGCAAAGGAGGTGAGGGACCAGGAGACGAGCGCTGAGCTGGGCACCAGCAACAGCATGGCAGAGAGCAGGGACAGGAATAAGGACAGTGAAGTGGCTGCTCTTCCCCTTGGAGGCTTTCTCTCCACATAAAGGATACGTATCAGAGTGCATATTTAGGAGAGGCAAGGCTTATTTTGTCCTTAATTAGTCTTACTCATACTACAAAAGTCTTGGGGCTTATCAAGGAGCTGAGATATACAATACTATTCCGTATATTCAATCCATCGGGACTGCCATTTTTATATAGCAGTTTATACAGATCAGAGCCCTTCTTATGCCACCCAATATCCTGAAAATTTGTCATCAAATCAAATTAAGGAATGGATCTTTCTACGGTTCCTCTGATGAAGTGGCTTCAATTAGGTAAAAAAAGGAGAGACACCTGAAGAAATGGGAGTCACACATGTTAATGAAAGAGAAACAAAATCACAGGTCCCGGTGTTACCTGTCTCAGAACTCCAACAGGAATGATGGAGCTTATAACAAAATCACACTGTTCATAAAATTGGTTATGAGGCTAGAGCGCTGTATATCTACGAGTCAACAGCTGAAAACAAAGGGAGCACGTTCGAGAATATCCCTAAAATGAAATTAATGGTCTGCCCGCGTCAAGGCATCTCCACGAGGACTGCCTGGATTCTGCAACCGGTTCCTCCTAAGAATGATTACTTCTACTTGGAAAGAAGGGCAAGATGGTATTTGTAAAATATGCCTTGGCACAGAATTCTGCAGTCCTGCGGCTGAGTAGCCATGTTCCTCTACACTAGCAATGCTGGATTTAAACAGAAGAGGGCATTCATTACCAAGCATCTGAGTTTGCTGAGGGCTCCGTTTCTAGACGGTAGGCATTTGAAAACGGTTGTTTTTTTTTTTTAAATGATTAATAAAGGTTCATCATCCAAAAATAAATCTTCTCTAGACATCATGTACCAAGAGGAGTATAAATAATTACAAATTAAAACCTGTCCAGTAAACGAATGTTTGAGGTGCCCTTAAGCAGTACTATCCCAAACGCTGACAAAAACCCTGAAAAATCAGGGGGGTTTGAACAGCATGTTAATTTTTTCCATAGCCTGACTTGTAAAACTCTTGCGAACTGTTAAAGAGACCAAAATGGGGAGAGCCGGATTGGAATCTGCACCAAGACCGGTGAAAACTGGATGCTGCTCCTGACTGCCATTTGTGAGCTTGGGCAGGATAGTTGGTGTGTTGGTGCCTCAGTTTCTTCTCTTAAAAATGGAGTCAAATGTTAACAGAATCCACAAGCATGGAAATCTCTACAGGGTTGCTCTTCATACAGCAGGCCACCGATGCTAGGTTAAGATCTCAAATTCCAAAGCTAGCCAGTCAGTATGAGTAATGCTATTCACAGATATTTTAATACTTTTTTCTTGCTCAGATATTGAATTTTTTCAGCATATACCAGGCTTTCCCACGCTGTTCAGTTGACACTGCTCACAGTGCTTGGATGAAGACACTTTGCCTAGTTATTCGTAAAATAAATTATATAAAGTATGTTGCTAGACCTCAGGTGAAAGCCTAAGTGCCTTGGTTAGCAGGAAGCACCCTTGTATGGCTTGGAAAGTTTTGTTCTCATTCCAAATTTTTACTTTCTCTCCAGCAATAGCTGCGTGCTGTCAGCAGGTGCGGCGTGCTGTCCTTTGCATGAAGGGAGCTGACACGTTGACCTGTTTGACAGGAGCTTTGGTATTCACTGGCAACACAAGGGATGTAATTCACAACAAATGGGGTATGCCCACAGTGCTGGTGGAATGTGCTAGGTATATACAAATACAGAGATGTGCTGTCAACCTGAAGTGCAGGTGCAGATCACTTGGTTTGGTCTGCAAATTTTCATGTGGACATAACTAAAGTAACTCAAGCACTATCTAAGACAGCTGAGAGGTCCCTTGGTATCAAGCTCCCCAATCTCTCTTTTTTTTAGAAGTTAGACATACAAATTGTTCCAATTTCAAAGCACTTGATAACCCCTGGATAAATAAAGAGCAGTAGAAAGCAGGCAACTAATTTATAAGTCTCTCTGCACTTCCACCTTTCTGAAACTGCTGTACAGTATGCTGGCAGATAGATGGCTCTGCATCAGGTTTTTCTGTTTGATAAGTCTCAGCTCGCTGCAGGATCACCATTTGCACCTTCAGGGCCCAGTGAGATCCCAAAAGCTGCAACTTCTTCCTGCTTATCTCTGCTAACAGGACAGGGCTAACTAGACAGGAGAAGAATAATGATGCTCTTGATGTGCACCATCCCAGGCAGTTTCAAATGAGGACCGTGCTTCAAAAAATGATGTTTTGTTATTTAAGTTATTCTATAGGCAAAGCGACATGGCTTGCCTTTTCCTCGTGATGATACAGAACAGCTGAATATGCAACTGCTGTTTAATTCAAGACACAGACAGTGTCATTAAACATATTTTCTTGCAGAACGAAATTACTTCAACAGCAAATTGCATTGGTCTCACTCCTGAAAACGCAACTTACAATATTATTATGGATGTTGCTTTTTTTTTCGGTAGGTGTTAGTCTAGCTATATAATTAAGGGTCTGTCAGTGTTTTCATTAAAATCTTTTCATTTTTCAGGATGTGTAAGTCAGCCTTAAAAATTAAAGCTTAAAGGATGAGTCTCCTCTTCACAAGCCAAGTAGCACTGTAATTTCATAGCTACCTGAAAATGGAAAAAGAAGGGAAAAGAAATGAAAAAGAAAGGTAAGAGAAAAGAAAAAAGAGAAGATGATGTTTCTAGGTTCTCAGAATTATCAGGGCAACACCAAGGAGGTGTGTAAAGAATTAAGTATATACTCTCCTACATATATGAGATTAATGAACATTTTTCCAGATGAGTAACTGCTAAATTGGTAAATCTCTGTATTAACAGATGAACAGATTGCTGCAAATATAAGCAATAAGTTGAGCTGCTGTACCAGATTGCTGCTACTTAACTGGTAGCTTCAGGTACCTCCCTGTTTATAAGGTGATAATGACTTCAGAGTTTATAAGAGCAAAATAATATGCTTTTGTAGCCAGGTTCCTCGGTGTATTTTCACACTGCGGGATAAACTGTGGTTCTCTATGCTGACAAGCTAAACTTTCAGCCTGGCTGGGTCTGAAGTGGGAAGTCGGGCCTTCGGTGGCCTTGTCAGCGGTGGCTCCCTCTTGGTCTCAGGAGCTGGCAGGAGACACCCGGCTTCAGCCACCCGAGGGGTGCTC
>NW_009715108.1:0-12500 GCF_000703405.1 Apaloderma vittatum
AAGTGAGTCCACGGCACCACACAGCTTGATGATGTTCACTCTATGTGCTGTAATGCATCTTGCCTGTTTTACTCCCCATTACCAAGGATGTAAATGCAGTAAAAAGTGGTGTATTGGAAGCTTTTGGCATCAGTATTGCATGTTTTTTCCTCAGCTTGAGTTTTCCAGCTACTCTTCTTTAGTTTGCAAGTCTGTTCAGTGTGAGTTTCGCCTCAGCCTGTAACTGGGCCCCTCACTACAAGAGGGACATTGAGGTGCTGGAGAGGGTACAGAGGTGGGCTACCAAACTGGTAAAGGATTTGGAAGTTATGTACTATAAGGAATGGCTGAGGGATCTGGGGCTGTTTAACCTGGAGAAGAGGAGACTGAGGGGAGACCTCATCACTCTCTACAACTGCCTTAAAGGAGGTCATAGCAAGACGGGGGTTGGTCTGTTCTCCCTAGTGGAGAGTGATAGGATGAGGGTAAATGGCCTTCAGTTGCACCAGGGGAGATTCAGGTTGGATATTAGGAAGAATTTCTTTACTGAGAGGGTTGTCAGCCATTGGAACAGGCTGCCCAGAGAGGTGGTTTAGTCATCGTCCCTGGAGGTGTTTAAGAGAAGGATAGATGTTGCCTTGAAGAACATGGTTTAGTGGTGTTAATAGGGCTAGGAAAAGGTTGGACTCAATGATCTTGAAGATCTCTTCTAGCCAAAACTATTCTGTTTCTATGACTGTGTCGAGGTAGGGAGGGCTGAGACTGCCTGCAGTAGGCAGACACCCACGTGTATCTCACTAAATTAAATAGTGCTAAATGCTTAAAGATCGTTTTAGATTATGACAGATTCTGAAAGTTTCATGTGGGTTCTAAAAGGAGTTGGAATTCTTTGTGGAAGGAAGAATCAACCCAGAGTTGCTTTGCACAGAAAGAGGACCGTAGGCTCGGGACATTGCTGGGTTTTCCAGGTTGCTGGAAGTTGATTTCTTGAGCTAGAGCTGTTATCACTGCATGACTGCATTGTTCATCCAGGGTATCTGCTTTTTGCTCCTCCAAGGAAGAATTTGAGGCTAGATGGACCTTTAGTCAGACCAAATATGGCCGTTTTTGTTTGTAGTGAATGCATGCTCCTAAAACATTCCCACACTGTGGAGAATGACACATCTTATAAAAGAAAGACAGATGTCTGTCCTTATGGATAAGAGGCACCACTTTCCTCAGCAGTACTGTGGGACTGCCAGGACAACGCGGAACGCATTCTTCCCTTTGCAAAAGCCAACATGTTTCCACAGTGCAGACCCACGCTAAGCTCCCGCTTACAGAACGTGACGACTTGAGAGTGGCCTCGCCAGCCCCACACCACTGTTGAAAGCAGTAGCTCACAGGGCATGTTAAACCCACTTTTTATTTCCTGCTGGGCGTGTGGCTGCCTGATTCATTAATACACTGTGGGCAGTCATGTTGCTTTCTAATCTTGATTTTTATTTAATCAGTGGCACAAGGAATTTGACTAACTCAGTGTTGCTATTTGAAAAGTATAGGAAGGTAGTTTGCCTACTGCAGAGGGTCAAGGCAGGTAGTTAAGTAGAAAGCAGCAGTAAAAGATCATTCTTCCCTCCCTCAAAGAGTATTGATCTTCACACCTTATCTTAAGGCTGCTCGTTGAGTGGCCAGTCTGTCAGCTGCATTAAATCTTCATTTTCTTCATTTCGTAATCGGTGTAGTAGCTGTGTCAAATGAAAACAAGACAGGGCAGCAAACTCATCTTGAAGTTTCATTTTAAGCTTTCTAATTCAACTTTGAAGATGTTTAGCCAATTCTGTTGATTTTTGTCTTGGTTTTGCATACCACATTTGAAATATGCAGATGACTCTTTTATCATGTGCTAGGTATCTGATTTCTCTATTACCATCGAAATTGAATTTCCCAGTTTCAGCAAAATTAAGAATATTAATATGTGTTCTAACTACAGATATAAGTTCTTAGTTTCAAAATGGATGTCCTTTATTGTATTGTTTCCTCCCTCACCGAGAGACAAGAAATGGAGCTTTCACCTTTGAAGACTAGTGAGCTTTTGATGAGACTGAACACTGCCCAGATTTAAATTGTATTCAAACTGTTAAAGTGCCTCACTGAGACTTATTTACAGTAACTCTGACTTGAGCATCTTCAGCAGCAGAAGAGGAATGTTTTATGCCATCAAAAAACACAGATGCCAGCAGAGGCATCTCTGAAACAAAAGTTGGAAATGTAGTATACCGGTTTACCTCTTCTCTCAGAAGGCTGGGTTCACATCATTAGTTATTATTTGTATTATGCTGCTATCTAGAGGTCTGATGCACCACAAATAGGCGATTTTGAAGACCACTCCTGCTATAGAATTTACAGTGCAAGAGAGGCAGCAGGTCAGAGGACGAGATGCCATCAAACCCATTCTGCAGACAAAAATGAAGCCTGAATTAATTCAGCATCTGGTCCAATATAATATTAGGAAGTGGTGGCAAAGCAAGGCATAGAACCTACATTCAGTGCTCAGCATCTGTAAAAGCAGCGTGAATAGTCTGTCTTTTTTTCTTTATGTTTCTCTTATGATGCAGATAAATCAGGAAGCAGATAGCGTCTTCCAAATAAGGATATCTAGGTTTCACGGGCACTTGCAGTAGAGGAATTAAGCTTTAATAAGTGCAAAGAACTGTGAATGCTTCTAGTCAAGTCTTGCTAACAGATATCTTCATTACTTTTTTATAATTTATTCTATGGATTTTGTTCGCTCCTTGTCCTTGGTTGTCTTGACTTCAGTCAGTTCTGGTTTTTGATATTGTGCAGGTTTTCTGTTTATTTGCTTTTCTGTTTTTAGACTTCTTCCAACTTGACTTTGATTTTCAACCAACACATCTCTGAATAGCCCTTTTAAAGGAAAATGCTTCCCAGTATTTTCATCATTGTGAGACATATTTTTTTTTAAGTAAATCCTTCTGTAATTCAATCCTGCGTGCACGGTCAGAAGCTGTATAAAGTTGAGTCTTATTTTCAACAAGCTTGCACAACCCAAACCCGGTGCATTTTAGTTCTGTTACTCTACAAAGAACTGTGTGATCTGACTTTGCAACTGGTTAACCTGAGGAAAATGAGTTTCAGGCTTACCAGGTAGTTCATCTCCTACTGCCATCTCATTTTTGCAGTGTGATTAGCATTTGGCCAAAAGGAAGAATAGATTGATGATTGTAAAACAGCCACTGAGACACCAAGAAAGTGTCAGTACGGGTGCTTTTCTTTTATAAAATAATTCACTGGAAAACAGAAAAAAGAGGGTGCAAGGCCAGTTACATATCATGGGAAAATGAATGTCTTCTGACTCTGCCATAATAATAATTTCCTCCTTCCCCATTTCTCCTAAGCAAATATACTCGGGGTACTCTTCAGTGATAGTATATATAAAGGATATACTCCAAAAAGAGATTGGCAGGTTTAATTTGTTTGATGTGTACAATCACAGTCCATGTTAAATTCAAAATGCTTGTCCAATCAAGAGTTCAATATAGAGAAGAGGCAGTAACGAGCATGCAGTACGCTGTAATAAGGAAATCTGTTGATTGAAAACAGTTTGTATATTTTGGAAATGATAGGGAATGTAATTGGTAAGAAAGAAAAGGATAGGGCTTCATAAATAATAGGAAATAGAGCATATTTTTCCACTGATAATGCTAACTCAATTTAACAACATTCTGGTGCTGAATTTTCCTGTTCAGTAAAATAGGTCTGGTAGATCTTCCAGTACTCTAAATTTCGTGATTAATGGAAGGAGCTCTCTGTTTTGATGGTGCCAACCTTAATGTGTTGAATTTTCAGCTATAATGATCCTCTGTGTTTCTCTCGTCTTTTTCTGGGGGGAGTGGGTTGTTTTGGGTTTGGTTTTTTTTCCGCTCTGTCTCCTAACCCCTAGGAGGGGCATATGAAGGAGGGGACTTGGCAGGCGAGCATCTCAAGTCAGACACGACTTTAAAAAAGACAGCTATCCAAGTGCTTTTGTGAACTTTCAAAGGCTACGCTATATAAGATAAAAAGGCCTTGATATGTCAGATTAACTTCAGTATGTCTCACAAACTTTAATAATTTTAAACTTAATCATAATCGAAGCCCGAGACGAGCTCAACAATTCGCCTTTGCTCTGCACCACACCTTCTGTACAGCCTTTCTTTTTTTTTGCTGCAGTTCACTCACAAGAACTCTTTTCTATTTAGGAAGCAGTAAGTGCTTGAATAGACTTTTAGCATATGGTTCATATCTATGCAGTCTTGCCATGCTGCCGGTCTTGAAAACAGTGGGGTTTTCATGTTCTTAAAGTTCTGAGGCTCAGACCTCTGTTTCTTATCTTTTGTGTGAGCATGTGTATAATAAGCCTTTATTAGGGTATTAATATGTATTAACAAAAAAGACTGTCAAATGGACATGTTGATGCAGCTGTTTATGCAGTAATTGTTATGGTACTTTAAAATTCTTCTAATCTAGGAGAAGGAAGTACTTGAGAGTCAAAAGCTAGGAAATAATACAGCTAACAATGCAATTTTATGTGGGAAAGATTCATTTGTTATTGAGTTTCTCAATCATTTTATGTTTTATATTGAGATAATATATTGCTCCTTGTATTATATGAGGTTATCCAATATTTGGAGATAAAATTACACCTAAGTGGTCATGGTAGTTGTGGGAAATATAATGTGTCAGGCTGAATTTTTGTTCAAGTATTCTCATCTGATGATCATAAATATTATGACATTTTGAAGAAGTGCTCTTACGATTAAAAAAAAATATTTCTTTATATGCAAAAATGTGAAGATGTCCCTATTAGTTTGAGCGATTGGGCTGTATCAGACTGTGAACTCAAGGCTGAGGAACCACACACGTGCAGACAGTGGTTTCCAGGAGGTGATGAGTGTGTGTGGATGGTGGCCATTGCAGGTAAATTCAACAGGATCTGATGTCTCTGAAATCTGTTCCTCATCAGAGATCTACATGGATGATGTGATGTCTAGAACGAGATAAAATCGGACTTGAAGCATTTAAATTTACCGTATATGCTGTGAGTGAACCAAGTTCACGGGGACAACTGATCATTTGCTCTTGTACAGTAATACTTGAGGCTTCTTTTAGTGAGCTTTTAGGTTCGATACTTCCCTCCCAAGAACTGATGCAAAAAAAAAATCCATAAAAGTGTGCATCGTCACATGCACTGAAGGTTTTATTCTTTCTCAAGAACTTCAAGCTGAATCTTGGGACCTCATCAGATGGGGTTTTTTTGTGAAATCTGGGATTCAGAACAAAGGTGATTTTTACATAAGCCTGAAGCACAGAAGAGATAATAAATGTGACTTACAGGGAGCAATGAGCAAAAGACAAGATATTTTGTGCTCAGAACTTTTACCTGGTCATCAGTATGATGTTGCTGCTAATTGAGAAATTATTTTAAAAGTTTTTCACTCAAAGCAATACTTTGAAGGCTCTATTGAAACTGTGTAGATACTGGGTATTTCTCTCCAAGAGGTAGTTTTATTATAGCCAGAAAATGTGATTTAAAACCTGCATTAATACATTCAGACTAAACCTTTAAATATTGTAGCCCACTGCCTGTTAACTGTTAGTCACATTTCTGGTCAGTCTGTTAAAATACATGGAAAAGAATTGTTAGTACGGGTAGTAAAATAGCTGTTTCTGTTATCTTCACTCTTTCTGCATATGTGTTTTAAGAGAGACATTCCACCTCTGTATTTTGTTGTCAACAGTTTCCACTCTTAAATGATGGACAACAAGTTAACAACATAAAATGGGTGTTGACAGTTCTTGGAAATGAAATAATGCTTGATATAACCTCAAGTTTCTCTCTGAACTTTGACCAAACAATAGAAAAGCTTAAAAAGAAAGGGCCCAGTGCTGTCAAGCAGGGAATTACACAGGGAAAAAAATTAATCTAAATAGTGAGAGAGAAGTCTGGGTTCTCTTGCATGATATTTAGCAGCAATGGTGAGAAGAGGGATGTTTCTTTCTTTGTGTAATGTGCAGTAGTTACAATAAACACAAGATTTCCAAATCTCAGAGGACTCTCTTGACAGTTGCTTGATAACAGCTTTTTTCACTCCATAGTTTTGACAGTTTGTATGTGTTGCCATATCTAGTGTAAACTAAAACATCACTGTCATTCTGTTTTTCTTTCTTATTTGGCTTCCTTCTCTTTATTTTTTTTTCTGTCTTTAGGATAATGAAAAACCTGGGCTTTTAATTTGTAAGCTTGAGTGAGACAAGTTGTGTGGAGAGTGGCATGTGTTTGAGTTTTGGAATACTTAGATTGAATAGCGCTTTATTTTTTGTCCTTTTTTTCTGCCTTTTTTTTTTTTTCTCTTGCACTGTTTCTTAAAAAGTGTATGTGTTTATGTCTTGATTTTGACCTGGCCTGTCGGTATGTGCCAGTTAGCCCGTGTGCATGTGGCTGTACGGGCAGTGTGAAAACACTGCTGTACACAGGACACTTCTTTGCTCACCCCAACTCAGCACATTCTTGTTGTAGTTTTCCTTTTTGCATTCACACGAGGGTCCGCAGAGCTGCAGCACGTGCCTTAGCATCTCTCCCCCAACCTAGCGTGGCTTTGCCTCTTTCTCTCCTGTGCTTCTGAAATTATATTGATGATAATGTTGGAGTAATGCACCATTTAAAAAAAGCTGCTGGGAGGTGAATGCTGCAGAAGGGGATGTGAGGGATGCCTGCTTAGGAGAGGACTGACAGCTCCAGGGGTACCCTGAGTTCTGCAGCTTCTGCTCAGCTGGTTTGGTTTAACCACAGTAGATTTCATGTCCCTGGGTAGAGGGTGGCTTTATTTAACCTTTGGTTTGGGGTTGTTGGGTTTTGTTTTTTCACCACGATCTTTCTGAGGTTATTTTGTCATCAAACTAAATTTGCTTTAGCACAGCAAAGTGCCCAGTGTCGTCATCTGGCATGTTACAGACAAATTCCAATTACTTTTCTGCTTCAAGCTATTGTTAAACACTACAAGCTAGCTGACAGTAAAATTATAAATACAGGTGTTGTCACACTACACTATAATCAGAATTTTAATTTGAATTTTCATTTGTAAAGCCTTTTTTTAACATGAAAATGGGAATAGAATTAGTTTTATTGACAGTAAAAAGACATCTTGAAAGCTTCCTAAATCATTACCTGTATTTAGTAGTGGGAAAAAATTGTATATGTCCGTACAAAAAGAAGAGTTTTATTATCACATATTTACTCATTATATTTGGTGGTAAATAAAACTAGGAAGATGTGTTTGACAAATGATTGACGTAACTCAGTACATTTTCACTTCATCAGAACAATAGACAGACATAAATATATATTTGCTTTTGTCTTGTTCTGCTATTACTAATGCAAGCCTACGATAAAATCTTCAAGCAAATTAAGTAGAGCCTGTTGAGTCTGCATGCAGTGCTAAACTTTTTATTTTGCAATTTTCTCTTCTTACATAGATTCATCATTCTTTGCTTTCTTCCCCCGTTTTTTTTTTCTTCTCCTTTTTCTTTGCATGGTGGTTGGAGTGGTTCCCCCTTCTCAAGACCCTTTTTTTTTCCTCAAGGCATTTAGTGTCGTGTCTGCCAGATTTCAGTGATGAGCAGCGAATTGCTTTTAAAGTGGGCATTATGCCAGTTCAGCAGCACAATGGAAAACCAATCTTCCACCATTCTACTTTTGATGCTGTTATTGTAGCATTTTAGATAACTGCTGCCACAAAAAAAAAGATGTGCTCAATTGCTACCAGTTAGTCAAGTTAAATCCAGAGTAGCATTAAAATTACTCTGAAAACTGTTTGTCAGAGGTCATGTGCTGTCTGTGGCTACAGCGCATAGGATAGATGTTCTGTGCTGTGTGGGTTTTTTTCTTTTTGCGTTGTTATTACTGTGACTGACCAGCTTTCTAAATAGCCCTTCACTACCTGTTTACTTATTGTCTTCACCTCACTGCTGAAAATATGTGTCAAGCAGAAATGTTGAAAAGTTTCTGTAAAGTGCTGGAAATAGCAGGGGAGTGAGTTGTTCAGGGTGCTATAGTTTGTACAGTGTGGAAACAAAAAAAAAAAGGAGGGGGAAGCAAGAACATAATTCTCTGGTTTCTGTAGCAAGATTACTGTTTTCATCTTTTTATCTTCACTTTTCAACCGCTGAGTTCACTTTTCCATTTTTTTTAATAGCACAAATGGAATTTATCCGCTTTCTCACTCTCTTCCCCTTCAACTCCTCCTCCTCTTCCTCTTTATTCTGCTGGCTTTGCTAGTGAATGAAAGGGTCTGTTACCACCACTGTAGGACAGATGGCAGTTGTGGAGCGGGGATTATAACACTAGGTGACTTTTAAATCAGTTGTTTCCCAGTAAAACACAAACAGGAAGATTATTTATGGGTGGTGGGAATTAAAAGAGCAAGGATATTTTACTCACCTCTGGCTCAGACTATATTTTATGAATAATGTAATACCTGCACAGCCTGAATACTTGTTTCACTTGCTTGCATCACTGTAAAATGTACATTATGCTGCATTACGTTCTGCCAATTTTTGACAGGGAAGCAGCCTTCTGCATCCATCCCTGGCTTGCACCACAGCGGAGTGCAGCACCGCAGATTACAGCCACAAGCGGCTCCTGCGGGACGATGAAAAAGCCAATTAAGCTGGGAAATTCAGCCTTGCATTTAGGCATCTGAATCACGCACCCAGTTTTCAAAAGGCTTAATATTTGTAACCTGGCAAATGCGTTAGCACTGCAAGTGGTCTATGGCGAAGGTGAGGAAATAGATTTAGGCATCTAGGTCAGCAGCACGAGTGGCCCAGCTTTGAAAATCTTCGCTAGAGTCCACAAGTGGCCCTTTCCCCATGGCACGGGAATGGCGTCTGCGCCATGGGAACACCTTCGGCTAGAATTTGCTCATATTTGGAAAGTTCTTTAAAATCCCCCAATAGGTGGCAGTGTGGAAGTGCGCAGTTGTCGTAATGAGGATTTCTTAGCGTTGTTCTTCAAGATGGGCATTTCTATACTGATTCAGTTAAATTCTGGCCATTGAAGTTTTGCTGCCTTAATAGTAGAAATGTTGTGTGCTCTTGCATTTTTCTGTTCAGGGAGTCTCTCTTGGTGGTGCAGATGGGTCACATATAGTTGCTAATGCCAATATCTGCAAGTCAGCAGAACTAATTTCAGCAACGTTTTTTGTCAGAGCTCTGTGCATGCCACGTGAATAACGTGTAAGAGAGGATACCTTTCAATGATTGTTATGGGGACAGAATGACTAGAAAAGTGAAGAAAGGTGCTTGCTAGTGGAGTTCAGAAAAAAAAGCAGTACCATCTCCCTTAGGGAAGTAAACCCAAGCCCACCAGGCAATATGATTGAAAACCTAAGTGGAAAGAACCTTACTGATACACACACACACACACTATTTAAGTAGATAACATTTGTTTATAAAATGAGCACTAGCAAGTTCTCAAGACAAAATGGGAGTGTAACTCCACAGGAAACAATACATAAGGTGGTTACACCTATATCTAAATGTAAGAGATCCTTCTTTTTTTTTCTTTTGGTTTTGCTTTTCCCTTTCCTTTTTAAACTAGAATTTGAGTTTCACAGGAGATATTGCACAAGTTTCCTTGTTCCTTGCTCACATGTCAACAGACTTCTCTCCTTACTGAGGAACTTGCAAAATTCAACTCCGTGCATTTATATAGTCTCCGTACGTAAATGCTTTCTCAGAAAGACCTATAGAAAGTGTGTCTGCTAAAGTTAGCCTTAGACAGATGTAACTAGGGCACAAAACCAGCTAGAAGAATAAAGACTAGAGGGAAATGGAAAGCTCTGGAGTTTGGTCACAATGATTCAAAAGTATAAGCATTTCAGGTAGTAAGTCTTCTTCTTTTAAAAGTGTATTCCTGCATTCAGTATTTTTGCTGATGGGAAGGAAATGTGAAACTTTTTATTTATTATTTATATACATGGTACATTTTCTTCTTGGCCTGTATTTTGGGGATATGGCATGAAAAACCAACACATGCATGTGATTAGATGTTGAAGAATTCCTCACTAAGGAGCCACCTACAGGAAAAAATACAGGAAGCACACTCAGAAATTTCAGCAATTTCAGAGCTAATATCCTCTGCAGCCACAGAAGAGGGAGGGAACTGACTCTTGAATGGCACAAAAAACAGTTTTTACAGATCGCAGTCGTCTTACTCAGTTTCCCAGAAAATAGTTCATGCAAGGCAAGCTTTCTAGGAAGAAAATATAGAACTAAAAATTCAGATGCCTACAAATGTCAAAAAAACCCCACAACCTACAGCAACATGATGTTTTAGGCTGTGAAATCAGGTATCTGGGGGTTTTTTTAAGGAGGAAAATTAATTGGGGTGACTTCTAGGGCTCCTTCAGGAGAACACTTTACATTGAACTGCAACACGGTTTAACTAAGAATTAGTTAGGCTGGAACTTGACCCTCATACTTTTTTTTTTCCTTCAGTGTCAGTGATGCACCAAGGTGTAGCTAGTAACAAGATGGTAGCTTTAGACTGAAGACAATTGAGAAGTATTTAATGTATATACTAATGAAATCATCTTTGAATTTTCAGCCTTAAGTATAATTACTCTTAGTAATATTAATGGAGTGGTTTGAAATATTGAAAACACGTGCTTTTCAGTATACATGATCTGTGTAGATTGATGTGCAAGAAGATCCAGATCACCTCTGCTCTGGCAAATTGCTTCTTTGGTCAATCATCTTTGTCTTAGTGCCTGAGATCGAACTCTTCAGCGCAGGCAACAAAACATGTGAAATGATTTTGAGAGCCTCTCTGAAAATTCCTTTTCTGTGCAAAACCCTACATATATTCTGAAAGTGTTACAAGCATTTCAGCTTTTGCCCGCTTTGTTTTTCAATAATCATCTTCAATTTCAAAATTGAGAAGCTCTATTAAAGGCCAGTTAAACTGTAAATCTGAAAGTTAGACAACTTAGAAATGAGGAAAGTTGAGACTGAAGTGAAGATTATATTCCATGGTGTAACTGCAGTATGTTTATATATGGCAGTTATTCAAGTGAAAGTTGTTTCTTAACTGCTGGTGGTAATCCAGTTACCTCTGGTAGTTTGCTGAGGATTGTCTGGTTTGATGGGCTCTTGGGTTCATTCTTTACTCACCACTTCTGGCTGGATCACACTGAAAAAACATGGAAGTATAGTAAAAAAAAGAAGATTTTTTTTTTTAAACAGACCAAAACCTGTAAATTCTGTTGGAGAGTTACTTTAAAAAAAAAAAGCAACGAATCACACTTGAGGGGGAGCAGTATTTGCTGCTCTGGTAAAGAAGTTTGCCTGAATCTGACTCTATTAAAATATTACCTTGCCTATGTAAACATTTTAAAATCTTGGTTTAGTGCCTCTAGCACTACATTATGAGTAGCTTTAACTACAGAAGGGAAAACAGAAAATTCTTTGCAGTGCCACTGGATAAGCTAAAGCTGTGGAAGACTGAGATCAGAATTTGGCCCTAAAGGCAATGCTTGAAAACCCTAAGTCTAGCAAAAATACTAATTTGTGTGCATTATTCAGCTACGATTTATGCTCTGTGTGGATGGATCTGATTCTGATAGCCTGTCTGGCTATGTCAGATGTATTATATATACATATATACACAGTTTAAAGCCCTTTAGATTGCCAGGGTACATTATGTACAAGAGACTGTCTCACTTGGCACTGTGGTATTTCTTTTTTGGGTTTACCGTGGCATAGATCTCTTGCATGTGATACAGTTTTGAACCTATGGATTCCTACAAAAAATCAGAATTAAAACAAATTATTGAGTCCCAGAATGCTGTGGATTAATCCTCTGTTTTTGTAAATAAATAAAGATCTAACTGGCCTCGCAACTATACAGGCATTTCCTGATTCAGGAGCTGTCAGTAATATTTTAAGAAGTTTCATTCATTTTGGAGCTGTAGCCAAAATAAAATTCTCCGACTGTCAGTATTTTGTGCTTGTTGAGCTTGTTTGACTGGATCTGAGAGTCAGTCGCAGCCTGTTCCGTACTTAACATTCCCAAATTAACCGCGTTCTGTACGTCGAAGGATAAGGACACTGCTTCTAGGAGAAGGGGGCTAGCAGACTAGATGAAAACACACTGGAGCAGGGATGTGGCCCCAGGAGCCCCTCTCTCCCCAGCGCTGCAACCACTGCAGCTCCAGCTCCACGTCCTCTGGCCCCGCGGCAGCTGCTGCCCCTGGCGCAGCTCCGGGACTCGGGGAGATGCTCCGGAGCATCCTCCCCTGGGAGATGCAGGCAAGCAGGGGCGAGTTGCTTTACATTCTCCCCACCACCACCACCACTTTTTACCGTCGTTAAATGGCTGTGTTCGTTTTCTTCCTTACGTTCCTGCATCACGGAGACGAGATCGAGTTGTGAATGCATTTGGGTAATTTGCAAAAAAAAAAAAAAGGAAATAATAATAA
>NW_009715108.1:15000-21881 GCF_000703405.1 Apaloderma vittatum
AATTAGAAATAGAAAAGCAAGTATGTTAGAAGCTTACACGTCTGTTCATTAAATTACTGTTGACTTTTTTCATTGACATTCCATAAATGGCAAAGTTAAGGTTAACAGTTTAAGTAGGGGTGCTGGGGATTATGAAAGGGGAACCCATGCAATTAAAAAAATGGCTTACATAACCTGATATCATAATAGACAGAATATTTATTTAACTTGCAGTAAATTGACACACCTCTAGACAGAGACAATTATGACTGACTGTAAAACATCTGACAGAACCAATTATGACTGACTGTTGTTTGCTACCTTTGCACAGAAATAAATGAAACACAGATATTTGGAACAGAGACTGCTGCCTGTGTGTCTAAGCTTGCTGTAATTAAAATACAATAACCAGTAGGCAATGTAAAAAATTCAGTAGCTGATTTAGTATATTCTTTAACTCTTTAAATAAAACTGAGAGAGAGACACAATGCTGTACATGATGCTCTTGCGGCTTCTTTTGTGCATTCCCAGATAAACCAACATTTTGGCACTGTGCTCATAGGCACCTACGTTGTTTCTCATGTTCCCGGTGCAGATAAATGCACACAAATACAAAGGAACGTGAATCCATTTTTACTTCTCACTCTGAAGAGCAGGCTATCAACAGAATTATCAGGGGGAGATAGTTTAATAATGTGACACAGTTTGGTTGTCCAATCAGTAAGAGAAAAAGCAGAAGACTTTCACCGAGCTTTGTCTTAGGGAATCCAAGAACAAAAGTTCTTGATCCCGACTCTCGGGTTATTCAGTGTCGATTTAATAAGAACAAAGAGAAATTGCAATATAAATGGAAAATACAAGGCCACATGTAGATAACCTCCTAGTATCTCTGTCCTCACTTCCAGCATCAGTACAGAAGTATGGGGTAAATAGATTTCAGGTACTTCTTGATTTTATTTTGTTTTCTTAAATACAAAAAATATCTCTAGGTAGCTAAACAGGGTCTTGGATAGGGTCCTAAATTTGGCAGGGACATCCAGAAGTTCAGACTGTTCTGTGAAGGGAACAAGGGGACAGTAATGTGGGTGGGGGAAGGGGTTAACTGCATTCTTGGTAATACAATTCTAAAAACCTTACCAGAGTGAGTGATTTATTACCTTTAGAGAATTCAGTACCTGAATTCTAATTATATACAGTCATAAGCACATCTTTCTTTTTTTTAAAATTATTAAAGTAATTGGATTTTTCATTTGTATATTTGCTTTAGTAGTATCTTTTCCATGCTCTGCATGTGTATAAATACACCTCTTTAAGTATAGCCATATATACATTCTGCAGCAGTGGTCCTCTTAAAAGATTGCTTGCCACTGAACTTGGAAATTATTAAAACAATGGTGGAGTGATAATAGGTATAGAACTATTTTGGGATGTGACTAACTATTGAAAGGCAATTTCAGTCAGTTTGTATGGCTTGGTTTTCTGAGGGCCTTGGGTGCATTATCGATTAAATTCTCATTTAGGAAGAAAGCAGGAGCTTTTATATGTATCTCTAAGTTGGATGGTGTGGTAACTCGAAAGTATTGACTGGCTGTGTGATATACGACGGTCACAGTTGTCTTTTACTCAGAGGAGCACAGAGTGATGCTGGTTGTCATTCTTACTCTGCTGTGTGGCAGCGTAAATAGTCCCCTTTCTAACCAACCTGGTGGGAAAAGTCAATATCCCATCAGCAAAGGAGGTAAACACATCAGGAGCTGTGTCCTCTCTCATCTTCCCCTGCTCTGTATTACTACAGTCCTTTAAATCTCTTCTCCCCAGTCATCAGATGCACTCGTGTCATTCAAATGCACGGGGTGGCTGTGCTGCAGACACAGCCGCTGCCTGCCTCTCCTCCCGGAGCTCCCCGCTCCCATTCTCTTATAATTGAAAGTTAAAATTGGCCTCATTACTTCAACGAGGCCCCTCATATTTCTCCAGTTTTTTCAGTCCACCCTTTCCTGCTTGCCCCGACGAGGGTAATTGCGGCTAAGAAATGTTCGAAGCATACTGTCAGAAAGGCTATCGCATATAATTGAAGTTTAGATTTAGTGTTGGGGAGGGCGGGGGGGAGCCAGGAGCTCTGTTAGTGGGATGGCTAGAGCGTGAATTGGAGCCGTACGGGGGCCTGTATCTGGGTTCCCATCTTTCAGCCCCGCTTTGTTGTTTGCCTCGTTGTTCTCACGTGCCTTCCTGCTCTGCTCACATGTACCAGCTGTCTCTGCGCATCCGTATGTTTCACCTTGACTCCTCCTGAGCTCCAGGAACCTTGAAACTATTTTAACCTAGTTTCAAGCTATGAGGATGGTATTTTGCGCTGTTCCTCAGTATGGAGAGCATCATTTTGGTAACTTGTGAGCTCTGGCAAGTGAACCTGCTTACTCTATAATTTATCCTGAAAATGCATAAACTACTTGGTGCTGAATTTGTGGCAAGGTGGGCTTGGTGTTGTTATGGATCTGGTTATTAATATTTTCAAGGCTTGTTTGATTCAACCCTGCATTTAAATATCTTCAGGATCATTAAATGTGTTTATGCCATAGTGACTTCAGTGTGCTAACGAACATATTCTTGTAATCAAAGGTTTTATTGTATTGGTGGTGTACTTTAAGGATATTTGAATTCTGCTAACAGACAAAACGTCATTACTGTCTGGGTGATGGTGAGAATGTGGTATCTTCAGCAAAACATCTTCCTCTGTTTGCTCATTGCTCAAAATTATCAATATAAGTACCCAAAACTGAATATGACAGTGCACTGCATACCTTCTTCACAAGGATGCGTGAAAGGTGCTTACCAAAGTGCTTTTAATCAACGTATTCCATTACTCAAACTGGCATCGTTAATTTAAATTTTAATTTAATTTTTAAAGATTTGATAGCATCATGCAGAGCAATTGAGTTCGGTGGAACTTTGTGAATAACGTAGAAACCCTAAGCAGGTGGCAGTTGCTCAGTAAAACATCGCTGTATGGGATCCAGTAGTTAATGTGCTGAGCTCATCTTAAAACATCTGGGGCCCTGCAAATATATTTGTAAATCCTCAGGGAGGAGGAATTCACAACCCCATAAAACGGTAATAGCTATCTCTGCTACCATGCCTCCCTTCCCAGCCGTCTCCTCGTGTGGCAGTCCTTGCCTTGGCTGCTGAGATGCAGGTGTGTCCGATGGGATGTCTTCGTCTCAGCCACATCGCAGAAGCGAGCCATTTCTTCCCTTGAGCAGGTGGGCTCAGAAAACCAGCATGTCCTTCTGTGCCAAACCCTTCTCTTAAATAAACTCAGCTCTTTTAGAGATGACTGTTTCTTCATTGTAACTTGTGCCATGTATCAAAAGCTGTCCAAGGCGGGGATGGAGGCTCTTTTGTTATATGTTCAGAGCATGAGGCTGGCAGGACCAGCATTCTGAAGGTGACGGGAAGAAATGAGACAACAGCTTGTAGGCAAAGCTAATGAGCAGCAGAGGGATCGTGTGGTGGCTCACAAGACACGTGCTCACACTGCCCTTGTAGTTCTGCTTGACCTGGAGTCAGCCTAACGGGAGAAAACTGTCTGGGAGGGCCCCTTGTTTTGCAAAATATCCTCCTCGCATGCTCAGTAACACAGACTGCCCAGCGCTCCTGGTCCGAGATGTAACTGCACAGACTGGCTTGCAGGTAGGACCTGGTGCTTCTAGAACGTAGAGTTGGTTGGAAAGGAGGAGAACCAACTGCACCAGCTCTGCATCATTAGCACTGATGTCTATCAGTGGAAAATTTTGCTTGTTTAGTCTTCATCCACAGCCTTTGTAGGGCAAAAGCCCAACAACCACCCAAACAAAATCCATTATTTTTTTGAGGGATGGCATAAAATTTAACCAAAATCAATAAAATAGAACAGCTGGGGCTTAGCTACTGAAATATGCACAAGCTCTTGCACATGCACGTGAGTTGGAACATACACATGAATGTGTAAGTGAGTAGACGTCTTGAGCACTCTGCCTAGGTCTCATGAAGTTAAGGCACCTCCTCTTTTTAAACGAGATCCTTTCAGAGCCAGCCCTGCCGTGGCTTGTTTTCTCTGCTGTGACTTAGGGAGTCCCCACTTGGCTCCGGAAGACCTGTCTGGGTGAGTGGCCATGCTTCTCGCCAACTCCTGGCAGAAGCAGCTGCCCCCACGCCGGTGGGGCTGAGGGAGTTGCGGCTTTGCCACCATACTCAGGTTCGATGTGGCCCGTCACCAGCCAGTGCTGCACTGCAGGTGGGGAGGCAGCAGAAGTTGGGAGAGCTTGCCCAAAATGTCACCTTTGCCAGCTATGACATTCACCACATTTCAAAATACCATGATTCGCAGTAATAGTGAATGCAAAAGTGCTGTCTTTTTGTGGTTATTTAATCCTTCACTGTTTTTTTTTTTCCTTTGTTCTTTCAGAGTATTTGAAGAAGAAACCAGTCAGGAACGAAGTCTCTGAAGCCTACAAAAGACTGAAGAGTACCATAGACAAATGTCTGTCCATGAGTGGCTACTCAGAAGTGAACCTGGGCAAACTCTTTACCATCAGTTTAGGAAGATCTCTGGGAGAGGCCAATAATGAAAAACAGTGATTGATTAAAAATGGAGGGAGACGAGAGGCTAGTTCCTTATTTAACAGTAATGATCTCTTAAGCAATACTCTGTTGCAGTATGCACAATGACGTTTTAATAATCTTGTCTCTTCGGAGGAACAAAAACAGAAGATGAAAACAGGATGTATGATTCGTGTGGACATGAAATATTTGAGGTGTTTTTATCTTCCATTCTTTTCTTCATTGAGAAGCCAAGATTATTAAAATACGGAGCAGTTGATTTTTGCAATATATTTTGTTGTGTATTTAGACCTATGAGGGAAAAGGGGGTGGGGGAATTGCTGCTTTAATTGGATAATTCCCAGTGAGAGTTGCTGGAATGTAAGTGATCCTAGACTTTGCTCCAGGGTATTTAGTAGAGGTGCTCTCAGGAAGAGAGGTTAGTAGAGGTCTCAGTAGGAGCACTAATGTTTTGCCTTTTCACAGTTTATCTTCTTCCTGATCATAAACATACCAATTAAAAACAATACGAAACCTAAATGCCTTTAAATGCCCTAATACCTTCTGAACAGAGGTAGGGACACTTTGAAATTTATTAAGAGTAAAAAACGACTGAAACCTGGAGGTACTAAAAATAGGGACCATCTTTTTTTAGTAAGAGTCTTTCTATGTGTATTTGAGCATAGTATTTTGTCATGTTAGAAATTTCTGTATGGATGTAAAGACATACATGTACAAAACCCATTTCCTATATGCACAGGAGATAAATGTATTTCATTTATTTCCATGTGAAGTATTTGAAAGTAAGCAGTCGATAGGGAAAACCATGTTTGGGGAGGCATTGTAGCCAATAATGAGGGAAGGGAAAGTGGAGCATAGTTGTTGCTGTTGTGTGATAATTACTGTACTAGAGATTTTAAAGGTTTTATAAACAAATTGTATTGTTCATTTACTTTTAATAAAATGACAAGCAGATATAACAAGAAAAGTGCATTTGTACACAAAATACTGTTGTACTCATGTTTGCCGTTAAGTTTGCAATGTGATATATTAATGTAAGGTTATAAAAATTGTCTTTTAAATCTCTAACAGTATAAAATGTAAAGTTTTCTTAACACTTAAAGGAAAAGAATAAAGTTTTCTAGTAAAAGAAAATTTGATTTTATCATCTGACTGCTGCAAATACTCCATGTGGGGGTCTCTTAGTTTTCCAGAAGTGCCTATGTGTCTGTTTCTAGGGTGGCCAGCCATTGACAAGGATCTTGAAGAAGGAGCATCAACACAGACAGGTTGAGCAGTGCCCAGATACTTGTGCCTGTTTGCATTAGAGTATTTTATGACATTCGTTTGACCCTGAAGTAGCATCAGAAGGTGCTGTCTGTCAAGATGGATGATATCCGTTTGAATACACCTGAATACACGGTCATCTTCCGAGCAACTTTTGAGGCTAGATCCTTTGGTTATACTCACATTTCTCAGTAGCTGAGAAATCACACCTACTCAGTCCCTGCTTCTGTGCTGGTTGTCCCACCCCTGGTGAGGTGTCAGTCGTTTGAGATGTATTTAGTTGGTTTATGGTAAAAGATACTATCTGGAGGCTTGTCTTGGAGAGAAGGTGTTGCTGCCTAGATGACACGTTGATGTTGCAGCTCTTTCAAAGAGCTTGGCTTCCTGTAATTTCACGCAGGTTTTTTTTTTTAGATTTTTCGTGTCCAACCCAATTAGGATTATGAAGATATTACTGATATTAACTGGGTAGAATGCATTGGGAAAGCGAAAAGTGTGACCTTCTCCTCCGAACGTTAGGTATACAAATAAAATGGATAGCTATGGCATAACCTGACCCTGTGGCACTTGTATGTATCTGTATAATTACAGCTGAAGAGCCTGTTAATTTGCAAGTTTAGGGATGTTTAGATTAAATGAGAGTGTTGTGGAATGATTGTGTAGGGCGCAGCGGCATATAGTAGCCCTGTAAGGGGCTGCTCCTTCCCGCAAAGAGCCCTGGTCTACGCTGGGGGGCAAAACCCGGGAACACACACCCCACCCCACCCTCGCAACCCCAGCCGGCCGCGGTCCCGAGAGGGGGTGGGGTGTGTGGAATCGGAAACGAGGGCTTTCCTCCCGAATTAAGGCAATTTTTGATTGCTCCCAGCAGAGTTGATCAGATCAGAGCTGAAGTTTTGGCAAGGAGTAAACTGGATTTTTTTTTTTCCCCATTTCTCTGGGCATCGTGCCTCATCTTGGCCCCGGAGAAAGGCTGGGAAACGCAAAACCATCTTTATAGCATTTAATATTAAACAGAGCTGGTAAATGCGGCGCTG
>NW_009715109.1:0-1794 GCF_000703405.1 Apaloderma vittatum
GGCATCGCCACCACCAACACCACCCCGGCCCCCCCGGCCTCTGCCACAGCAACCAAGTAACACCCGGGGACAGCACTTCTGCCAGCAACAGATGTACCCTGACCATCGCTGGCGCACACATGCTTCACGAGAATGAGCTGGCAAAAGGGATTTGAATCCAACCTTTAAAATAAATATTAAAATATTTGAAACTGTACAGTCCAAAGCTTCTAAAGATTCACTCCTCGCCCTGGGAGCCTCACAAATGCCCTGAGGCTGGGAGAGGTGGCGGGGAAAAAATCCGTGTGTCCTGCCCCACCGCCGCCTCCTCCCCGGAGCCCGCTGCCTGGCCGCGGTGGGAGCACCTGCCCTGCCCTGACCCTCACAGCCACTCACTCTTTTTATGTTCTTCAAGTGAATCAAGTAAATCCCCTGCTTTCAAAATGGAAACACAAAACCAGTTTCTATTAATTTAAAACAACCACACACCTTAATTATAGCTATTAAAAGCTACTCTGTATTTATACTTAATAACAGCATCTTTATTGGGGGCTTGAGAGTTCACACTCATCTGCCAGCCCTTTTCTGGAAGGTCTAAGCTAGATAAAGTTGCATAAACTTCACACTGGCTTTGCCCTGCTTCAGAGGAAGTACTGCAGATCAACACTGCTGTGAGACAAAAATTTGGCTGTAAAAAAGTGAAATTACAAACCTAACCTCTACAAAACCCCAGCATAACGCAAACCGAATTCAAATACCAGGCACAAAATATTTTCTTTTAAAAATTCTTGCGTTTTTAAGCACGAATCCTCTTCAGCCCATGTGACTCCAGCTGGCAGCCAGCTTAGCACTGCTCCCTACTGTCAGTACTAAACCAAACAGAATTTACAGCCTGTCCTCCCCTCAAAACCGTCAGCGACAGCGCATCTGCTCATTACACCCTTTCTACAGGTCAGAGGGTTCTCTGTTTACTCATAATGGGTAAGTGGTGTAAACATCCCTCTTTGCAACCTCTCTTCCTTATTGGAATCGTTCTATATCTCTTTTTGCCCTTTTTCTGTATTCTAACCCCAGTATTTGTGCTCTGACTCTAAGTCACAGCACACTGCATAGCTTTGGACAACTTCTGCTCCCATCCATCACGGCATTGCTAAATGCACATCGTGAGATTCATTTTGAAGAATAGACAAGAGTTTATTTGGTTCGTTTTTCACAAACACGTGTTCAACTAAAGCTTAATTGCCAGGCAGTTTCAGAAAGGATATGCAAAAGCATATTGAAAACAGTAACTTTAAAATAAAAAGCCAAGGGAAATGTTTCTCACCCTTCCCTGCTCACAAGACAAGGTGAGCGCTGCCCTAACGCCCCTCGGGGAGGGAGCCAGGATAAGGTCCCCGCCTCTGGTCGCTTGCTTTCTTAAGCTGCAAGTCTTTGACTTGTCTGGAAGAACGGAGGCGGTGAGGAAAAAAGAGAAAGAAAACTGCAGCAAAGGTGATGCCAAATGGCTGGAGAAGTATGCTCACATCTGCCTGACGAGCCTCAGTAATACAGAATATGCACACAGATTCATGACTCTGAGGGGAAAAAATTCAATTATTTCTCGCTTCTTGGTACAGCAACCGGCTAAATGTGGCATTGTCCCGTACCTATGCAACTTCTGCACATCAGCTAATAGGAATGTTGCAGCCTTTATGCAGGAAATGTAGGATCAAGGTTATTTATTTTTACTTTTTTTCCTCCACACGGCTGCAATTTGTGTGCTTCAGCAGCGTCCCAGCCCCTGTTCCCCTATCTCGTCATCTTGGCAGGGAAGCC
>NW_009715109.1:1825-5032 GCF_000703405.1 Apaloderma vittatum
GCTACTGTGGCTCAAACAGAGGACGGCACTCATCCTGAGCCGTGACGGACCCCTACTTGATAGTCCCATTTTTTCATGGGGTATTAGTTCATAAAAGATTCCGCAGATCCACCTAAAGCTCCTTCCTCTCCGAACTTCCTCAGGACGCAATTCACTGCAGCTTGAGGATGGCCTTTATTACAGCATGTGCCGAGGCTTCAAATGGAAAGCCACATTCTGGCAAGGCAGCATCTGTCTCTGCAGGCAGGAAAACCCTTCTGTTAGCATCTTGAACTGTTACATGTAGGGAGAGACGCAGTTCAAGCAGCAAACTCTTGATCTTCACTCGCAAGTCTCTACTTTCACTTATCAGCCTGACATCTCACAGTGGGGCCACCTGACCAGACCAGCGGCTGGCTCCAGGGCTCGCAGACTGGAACCAGACCTCAGAGGGAACGGGGCGGACGGAGGTGGCCAGCTCCCTGGGACCCTCCAGCACAGTTCAAAGTGACATGTTTCAAACAGTCCTTTCCTCCGTACCCCATCGCCTTCAAAGCACAAACAGCTTTATAGCCTGGAGCACGTGAAGTGGTGGTCGAGGGGTGCACGGCAGTTGCTCTCAGCCGAGGAAGGAGCACGGCAGCTCTGCAGAGACCTTCCCGTCCCGGCGCTCCCACCGCCCTCTCAAAAGGAGTTTAAAGCTGATCCCACTCTTTGATTTCCGCTATCCCCCTTCTGCCAGACTTCTCTGTCGGAGCTCAGACACAGTTTTAAGCAGAAATACAGTGTGTGTGTCCCCCCCCAAAAAATAAATTAAAAAGAAAGAAAAGCTTCCCAGCAATTGGACTCCGAAGTTCAAGACAAAACTTCTCTGAAGTAGAAAATGAGTTAACACATAATTAGGGGTTTTCCCAAAGAGACTGAATAATTTATGGAAAGTTACTGACATGTTCCTGACATGTTTAGTCCAGTTACGCCTTTGTACAATATTAGGCTGTGACATCACAGTGCTAAAAGACAATCTTTTCAAAAGAAAAATCAGTTATTGTGAAGCCAACAGAGTAGAAACTCCAGAAACTGCTAAACTTAGACCATTTTCCTAAATCATTATTTTAAAAAAGGAAAAGGAAAACATTCCCGGCTGTGTGCAATGTGTGCTGGAGTCACAGGATCCCGCTTGTAACAACTTTCCTTCCCCTCCTCACAGCTGAAATTAACGGCTCTGGGGAGGCAAATGAAGAGAAGGAGCGCTCCGCCTCAGTCCTTCAGCAATTTGTCACCAAAACCCTTCCCGGAGCACAGACCCACTCACCGCCGGTCCGAAAGAGTCACCCTAAGCCTGACCGGGCGAGCTTTCCCTGTCGATGAGTGGATTACTGCAGTACGGATCTTGCAGAGAGCTGCAGGAAAACAACTGTCCTGAAACAAAGAGAGGGGGCTTCTTCCTATGTGAAGACACAGACACTGTTTATCTAATGGTTGGAAAGTTTACAAGAAAACAGCAAACTTCGTGCTGTGGTTGTTGAACTGAAGTAGTACTTTACTAGAACCAGGTTTTTTCGGTAATTTTGCAGTTGTAACAACTATTTTCTTTACATACTGCTATAGAAAAGGGACTCTTTTTAACTTAATTGAAGACACTATCAAGAGTAAATATACTGGGGCTTTTAATAAAAACAGTATGAGGAGAGCATTCAAAGCTAAATAATCAGAAGCAATTTGTGTTCATGAGCAGAATGATGTGTCATTTTTTTCCCTTGCAACGCTCTGTACTGGATCAGTTTTGAGACTGTGGCAAACTTTAAACCTATCTTAAAATAATGAACAGCAGTGAGGGTTGAAGATAGTTTGAAAAATACGCTGGAAAGAGAAAACATATGCCACAGAGTGTGGTGCAAAAGTCATATTTCATGCATGACTTTAGAGAATGTTAATAAGGATTAGAACCATACTTCAGCAGAATAACAATCAGTCAAAGAAGTGTAATTAATTTTTCTTTAGATCTCTGTTAGACACAAATACAGGAGATAGCATTGTTGCCTATGGATTTCACTCCAGCTAAGAAATATAGCCCTTAAATACACATCGTAATTGTACACTATAACTGGAGTGTAGTACATGACTCATTTGCTTTATAGTTGTTGGTTTTATAATATTACGAATCCAAAAATATTTTAAACTTCAATTTTTTTGCTTTGGCCAATAAATATGATTAAGATAATACATCCAAAAACATATGTAAGCTGTGTATGTGGGACATATGGAAAGCAGATGTGTTCTTAATTTACATATGACCTAAAAAAATCAGCTGATTACCAGAGATGGTACTCTGTGAAGCTGTTTTGGACTCAGAAGCATTGTTGCTAGCTCAGCACCATTTTAAAGCAGGCAGTTTGCCTCTCCTGTGCCTGAAACCCCACACTCGGTGCCACAGAAAGACTGCAACCCTGGAACAGCGATCGCTTGGCTTCGCACAGAACAGCCCAGAAATGGAAAACCGAGATCATTTGTTTCTAAACACAATTGTTATTGAAAACTTCTCTTTAATATTTTAAGTGTATGTTCCAGCATACGCTTACAAAACTTCGGTTGTGCCCTTAATAACGCTCTTTCAACCGTAATGATAATAAAGAGCATGCTTGGTTTCCATCGTAAGCCCAAGCCTGAGTGCCAAAATCAAAAGTCAAAGCTGCGTCCGTCTCACTGGTGAGAAATCCTACCGAGGGGGTAATCACTGTGCTCAAAATCACAAAGTCACTTTTTTCAAAATCACAACAGATCGAGGGAGCAGTTTCATAATCATACCCCCCCCGTGACAGCGGCTCTCTGGGGGCCATGTTCCAGTTTCCATTTTTTCAGCTATATCCAATAGGAAAACAGTGACTTACCATCAGACAGAAAAGGCAACGCAAAGCCTCGCTTATGAGGCTCCCGCGGCAGCACACGTGGCCAGGAAGGGATGTCCCCGTGTCAGCATCAGGAGTCACAGCCGGGATGCAAAATGGGACACCAGAAATAAGGGGTTCCTAAATCTTTTTAAAGCAAAACATTTTCTAGCCTTTTCCTGAGATGAGGTGGTTTGAATCGCCAGGGGACTGTCAGCGGGACGAGATAGCTTTTCCAAAACACAGGCTAATTGGACGCACCACTGGTAAATAAAGACACATTTTTTCAGGCAGGCATTTGTCACAGTTAGGAAATTCTCGCTCTTCTGCCAGGCTCCAGCTT
>NW_009715110.1:0-1189 GCF_000703405.1 Apaloderma vittatum
CGGGACGTGACTCTCCCCATCACTCATCCCCATCCGGAATCGGCGCCACTGCTGAATGAGCAGCTTTTCTTTCTTTCTTTCTTTCTTTTTTTGGTTTTCTTCGGCAGCTGCCTTCCCACCCTGCAGGCAGAGGTGGGATGAAGCACAAAAAAATAAAAAGAGGTAAATTTCCAGCAGCTGGAGGGGGGGAGTCAAGATGTTCTCCGAAGGTCGTTTCCAACCCAAAACTCTCTGGTGATTCTACAACGACCCAAAACGAAGCTGACAAAAGACCTACACTGCTCGTGTGAGAGAAAAACACAATCCCCTCCCTGCCAAGACCCTCCAGATTGGGAGCAAAACCTGCTCGTGTTCCTCCAGCCCTGCTCGTACCAGGCACGGGGCACGCGTGGCTCAGCTCCAACCCAGGCCAGCTCGCCTTCGGCTGCGCTCAAGCAGCTTTCCGAGAAAGCTTCCTCTTGCTTTTGAGCCTCTTTTGTATTTTTTTTTTTTTAAAAAAAACTTTTTAATCTAATTTGTACGAGTCTACAAGGCGGCCAGGCGCGCTTCACAGCGGCACCTAGAGCGAAGCAGCCGTTACGAGGGGTTTTGCCAGCTTGTTTGCTCAAAACGGTGATAACCACGCTCCTCCTCTTCATCCTCCTCTTCCCTCCCAGCCAGAAAGACTTTGAGACCCCACAGAGGGGCCAAGCTCGCGTGGGACACCGCGAGATTCCGGCAGATATTTAAAACAAAGCACAGGGAGGGCAGAAATAGCGAGAACGAGTCCGAGATATTTAATTACCAGCACTTGTAATAAAATTAGTGTTTTTTTCTAGTAATTATGGCTTGTTCTCTTCCTTCCAACCTCAGTTCCCAGCCAGGAAGGGGAAACGTGGGATGGTGCTGGAGGAGGGAAGAGACGGGTCGATGCAGAAGGGCCCCGTGTAAACAGGTCCCTCGGGAAAGATGAAAACAAGAGAGCAGGAAAGATGAACGGGAAGAAGATGGTCCTGCGAGAGAGTGAAAGGTTTTATTGACAAAATCCAGAGGAGGCTGGTGTAAGGGCACCAGGAGGGACGACAAAAAAAATCAATAAGCGCAAGCTGGACGCCCCATCGTTTCCGAAAACAACCACGGCCGTGACCCCGCGTGCAATTCATCGAGTTTTATTACTGTAATTAACCACAGAAACGTAATCGTTTCCAGC
>NW_009715110.1:1294-1669 GCF_000703405.1 Apaloderma vittatum
TCCCATTAAGGTCGACTCGGCGCTCCCTAGTGTTTCCTGAGAAGGGGGGGGACACGAGAAAGGCCGTAGCACCCCAAATTAGCACCCCTGGGAGAGGCTGGGGAATACGGTGAGTTCTGGAGTTTCACAAAGCTGGGAGGGAAGCGCCAACTCCCGGCTCCTCTCTGTGCTCCTCCCCAAAAAACGAGCAGCCCCAGACCTGGCACCAGCCCGATTTACTTCAAAAAAAACACAGGTAATATCCACGCGTTCGACTCTGGGTGGGGTGGGAGGTTAGTGGAGACTTCGGTGAGAGAACACACAGCTGGGAAAGGCTCCTGTGCTGGATAAAAAGCAGCAGCAGTGAAGAAAAAAAATAAAAATCTCACCAATTCT
>NW_009715111.1:0-1995 GCF_000703405.1 Apaloderma vittatum
AATAAATAAAAAATAAATAAAATAAATATAAATAAATAATAAATTAAAAATAAATTAATTAATTTCTTTAATTAATAAATAAAAATAAAATTGCTTTATACTTATCAAAAGAGCAACCATCTCTTTCTCAATGCCTGGAGAAATTGTGAGAATAAGAACTACCATGAACAAGTAGTTAGTAAGAATTTACTTTCCCAATTTATAGATTATTCCTGCCTGGAGACATAATTTCTCAAACAACTCCAGCTTCCTAACTGTTGCAGTACCAAGGACATCAAGCATCAGACTTCCCTACAAAGCACATGTGTCAGCTTAGGCCGGCACAAGAAAAATTCTTCAGACTGGGCTGAAGGAACCAGTGTTTACTCAAAGCCTCTGATTCAACACAGGTACGTTTGCTTTCTGGTTTGGCTCTCAGAAAATGTCGAAGTGCTCTGCATTGTACAAGGGCATTCAGTAGTGCTTGACTCCAGACATGCTACTGTTACAAATTGGTTCCTGCTTGTGCTAAAAGGCATTGGTGTAATCACAAAATGTTTGAGAGACCTGATCTGTTTGCTCTTAACTGGGTAACACTGGAAATTTTGCCCCTCTGCAGATTAAGGATTGGACCTTAGTATGCCTCTGTTGAAATAAAGGATTTTTTATCAATGTGAGTGTTCAAGTGGAAACAAAGTTCCATAAACTTTAGGCTAGCCTGCTCTGCAGGAAAGCAAACAACCCAAAATGTACAGTAGTATGTGTACAGTTTCCTTTCCACAACCACCTTGATTTCCAGAGTAATTGTAATTGGGTGTGCAAATTTCTTCTGGATGACAGGGGAAAATCGCAAAAATTATATAATATTTCTTTGTCTCTTATCCTAGGAAAGCCTTTTATCACACCATTTGGGTGATCCCTGGACTTAAACCCATTAAGAGAAAAAGATAACGGTGCTATTATGAGAGCCAAATGGAGGAAAAATACGTAACACATATACAAGCAAAATAAGAGCAGATCTATGATGAAGGAAGGGGTTATTTATCAGGTACTATAATATACGGGAAAGACGAGCACCTCTTTCCCAAAAGGGAATCATAGAAATTTATTCTCAAATGTGTGAGAATATACTGGAAATGTGAGGAACTTCAGGCCCAGCTGTTTACAGCTGTCAGTCTACTCCTGCTGTTCCAAGTGCCTATGCTGGTTTATTCACTGCTAACAGACAGAACAAACTGTAACAGTCTGCGATGCACCATAATTCTCCAGGAAAATATATTCCGTAGCACTCTGACAGCAAAAATACTGTATTTAAATGAGATTCACAGCAGTATATTTTATTGACTTTGAGAGACAGATTCAGAAAAAAAGCATTACCAAGTCGAGACTAATAGCTGCATTCATCATACTCAAATTTACACTAGTTTACATTTTAAATAACTCCATCTGTAGGGGGGAAACAGTATTGAAACACGCCTAACTGTGTAGTGCCACCTAGGGGTTAAAGGCTTTTAAAGTTAGAGTGGCAAAGGATAGGAAGCCCTATTAGTAGCAGAGAAAATATTTCTTACGTTAAATTGTTCATATTTTGGGATTTACAAGGCGAACAAAGTGCCGCCAAGATTTCCATACTGTTGTATGTGCAAAAGTATTGTACCTCTCACCGTTCCCGTTGGAGCTGGCCATACTCTTTTCTCTCTTCCGCAGCCAGGTGGTGATTAGATATGTCACAAATCCTGATTTTCTCCTCTACTAGCCAGGTCTTGCTCATATGATCAGTGGAGAAGTTACCTACATCTACGGCTGCAAGGCTGGGTAGGAGCTTGCCGTCTTGCTAGTTTTGAGTCTACAAGAATTTAAAATAGAGACACAAAAATTCTGTTTTGTGAGGCCAAAATCAGAGGGGAAACCCTGGCCTACTTCTGCATAATCTAGTCTACTAAAGGAAGGTACTCTGCAAGGGAGAAATGAGATGCTGGGACTATTCTCTATCTGAGAGTAGATATGCTTTATTCC
>NW_009715111.1:2026-3707 GCF_000703405.1 Apaloderma vittatum
TTCCTGCTGGCACATTACAAATCACAGCTGAGTCCTTTTCCCTGGTTTTGATTTAGCCTAGAAACGGGCAAAAGAAAGTTAGAAAAACCTGCCCAACTCTGTACCATGTCTTTTTTTTCAAACTGAGTTTTAGGCTAAAAGCCTAAATTTCTTTCCTGAAAAAACAAAACTCCAAGAGAGGTAATATTTTAGGAGAAGTGGTTTTTTCACACACTTTTTTTTTCCACTCTAATAGCATGTGATTTCATTCCTTATTTTCCACAGCAGATGGCGTCCCTGCTGCACCGAGACCAGAGACTGATCTGCTCGCTTGGCAAGATGTACTGTACCTCACGCAGGGCTCAAATTATATACACACGTACTGGAGAAACTCTCTCCCCTGTCCTTAGAGGAAGGTAGTAATGCTATCATACTATTTTTGAAGGGAAAGTGTCAACAATTTTGATTGCATGGCTGTATGCTTGAACTGTAATAAGGGGCAGGTGTTTCTTCCCTTCATTCAGTACCCCAGCCCCACATATGCAATTAAGATTACTAATAAGAAGGGAGGGAAAGACCTGATTTTATTTGCGTTAAGTTCCTTTTTAAAATCATCCACACCGAAAAAAAGAAAAAAGGCCAGTTGACAAAATTTGCTTTGTCTGTCCTTTACAAATGAGGGAAAAAATATTTTGGAACTACAAGCCACAAATGTAGCAAAACAATGCTGGAAGATATACCAAAGATTGCTGTAAGTACCCTTCACCTGAAAAAGCCATGCGGTAAAATCATAGCATGATGGATAAAACAGACTCTTAAGAATGTCCTCTAGATGTCAAGGCATAGAAGAGATGAGAAGGTGGATGCCAAGGCTGCCGTACTTGAAACTGAATGAGCTTTGACAAGATTTTTAAAGAAAAGCTGCAGGAGGAAATAGCAAATTCATTGTGGTGCCCGTCTCGATGGGAACAAGTAGACTGCTGCTTAGATACTGGTGATAAGTGTTGTACCAAGCCTGAGAGAGAGAGAACATGTATTTATAAATACACATCTAAATAAATAAAATGCCAGCATAAATAAATAATTACACTAGTAATATATATTAGGAGGACTTGCTATCACAGCTTTATTGGCAGATATTCTCTAATACAGATAAGGCCTAATGGTCTGGGCCAGCAGCTATTTCTTCCAAAAGAAGATACAACAAATTCAGAGATTTGGAATAAGATACTTATGAATAAGGATTGCAGGATCCTCTTATGTGTATGTCTAAAAGAATGTCTGAATATCAGAATTTACTGAAGAGGAATTGGAGAAATGGTGATTAATAGACATCATTAAACATAATTTGGAATAATGAGAATTTCCAAAACAAAATAAAAAGCATCATCCTGCTCTTGAAATTCCTGAAGTAATGTTTTCAGAATCTCAGTTTACAAGGTCTGACTCATTAAAAGCCCTCATGGTTTAAAGGTGTTCAGCTGGTGTGTCTAACAGTGTTATTTCCTTCTTCGCAAGTGTATCCCTCTGTTAAACAAAGTATCACCATTCCTTACAAACCTACCTCTCTGGGGAGCCTCACAGTAGAGTTGTCCACCTGGCAACAACGTCAAAATCATGTAATGCAGAATCTGTTAATCTGAGTCGGGTGTGCCCACACTTGGTGTCACAAGTAGAAAAACAAATCAATGCTTAAGCAGGA
>NW_009715111.1:3738-4637 GCF_000703405.1 Apaloderma vittatum
TCTTGGAGACCCACACCTGGAGAAATAATAGAAGGTGGTGTTCTCATGTTAACATTTCAAAATTACGGAAGCAGTGTCTTACAGGAATCCCACCACGACACAGAAGAGCATGATGAAAACTCACATTCTTGGAATGGCAATGAAGGGTGACTGGCCACAAGTGTCAGGAGCTGGACTCTGAGGGACAGAAACACAGAGGGAACCTTTCGGTGCCTAAGATGGGACAGTCCTGGGACCCCTTCTCCTCATCCCACCTCCCGCTGTACAGAACAACAGGGTTTCAAAAGAGAAGGTGGCTCCTCTAGGCTCATCCAGTCCCTGCCCAAGGGTCAGAACAACATAGGGCGGCTGAGCCCACAAAGATACATCTTAGAAAAGCCAAGTGCTTAAATACTATGTATAGTATATCCAAGCCATTATAAACATTTGAGAATATTTAATATTTATGACCCTGCCAATGTCACTTATCCAATGTCTGGTATTTTTATGACAAAAATAATGAATGCTAATTGGGGTCTTCAGCCTGATGAGGGGTACTTGGCTCCCCAGTGCCTTGAATTCCACAGACGCTTGGAACTCGGTGAAGCTGGGCCTCCTCAGCTCTCCCGGGGAGACCCAACTGGTGCTCCAGCATCAGCCGAGGAGGGAACTCGGGATGCAGAGACGAGGCCACCTTATCACCGTTAATCACTATGGCGATGAGCACCCTAACAACACTTAAGATAGTCCGGTTGATAATTCATGTAAAACCACATGAACCAGGGAGTATGTTGAAGGCTTCCTCGCCACCAGCTGGCGACACCTGAAGGAACCCCCCAGGGTCACGGCGGCTGGCTGCACCGGAGGAGAAGCCTGGCCCGTCTGAACCAGGCAGAAAAGATAAAACACACCCGAGACAG
>NW_009715112.1:0-1593 GCF_000703405.1 Apaloderma vittatum
TTTAATTCCAAGGAGGCCTTAGCTTTCCTAACTGCCTTCCTACATGGACCCATGTCCAAAAGCATTTGTGTCGGCTGAATCAGACTGCAGATATCTAGAAGCAGGTAAGTTGACTGGGTTTAAATTGCTTTGGATCCTCACTACAACGAGCACGTCCTGCAACTTGAACAGTCTTCAAAGTAGCTCACGCTGACTCAGCACATGCCAGCTAAAGCCAAGGTGCCATGTACACAAAGCCCAGAATTTCTCCTTATTCTCTATTTTTTATTCCAGGGCTTGCGGAGGGCTTTGCTGTTATGCCAGGGCTCTCCCCAAATACTGCAACAGAGGCTTTCACCCCCATATCTGCAAGGGACTTTAAAAATCCCTTTAGACTGTTCCAGTTACCTCCTCTGTTTATAGTTTCCTGACAAGATTAGAAACACTATCGCACAGGAAAAAGATCCAGCTTCTAGGCTGTGTTTGATGAGAAAAAATACCTGACCTGAGCTTCTCTCATTGTGCAACTTCTTGTGACATTTTTCTACATATCAGTGAAATGGTCCTGATTAAACATACTCTTAAAATATGAAAAAAACTGCAAAATTACTGTGTGGATTGAAACCACATCTGGGGAACATCTTCTGCAGTTAATGGAGAAGATATGGAGTGAAGACCTGAGCACATGTTAAAGACCTGCAGGTACTTTCAGTCCTTGGCAAGCTGCTGGGAGGAAGCAGAGTGGAGCTGCTAGGACTGCAGTGTTTGCCATTAGGGTCTCCAGGGTGCCTCCAGCTTCAAACCAGCTCTCCAGAGACAGTTTCTGAACATGTAAAATCAGGACAATGACATTTTCTTGCTGTTGTAAAGCACATCTTTCAGATCTATGGCTTAAAAGTACAATATAAAAGCTGTTCATTATTATAATGATCCTTTTTGTAAGCATGTATGCATAAACATCTAACTTCAGGTTGCTTTTAATGATGAATACTTGAAGTGGCAATGCAGTAGCTGTAGCAGTTTCTACAGAATTTGCTATTAATCTAAGAAATTAGGACATCACTGAATATATGCCCATCAGGGAAAACTTGCACCAAGGTTCACAGTTTGTCTTATGAGGAAATCTTTTGACAGTCAAGCTTGCAGGCCTTACAAAAATAGGGCCTGAGCCAGCACCATCACACCGTTTACCTACACAGACAGTAGGAGTCTGTGTGCCCCGGGAGTTTGAATCATCTAAAATCAAAATCCATTCAGTTGTGATACATTTAAACCCTTAATTGCTGCAGATTAGAATTCAGACGAGAACTTTGCATAATGCCAAGAGGTGACCTTTTTTTTCCGAGGTGCTCTCAGACAATTGTTAGGGCCTTGTAACAAATGCCTAGCGCCTTTTAATGAAGGAATGACATATCTCTGATATGCAAATTTTTACAGCGCAGCAATTAAGCGGTTTAGAATTTTACGACAGTGTTTGGGCTTTATACAACAAAAAAAAGGGCCAATAAAGGGCTGTGATGGATGGGCTAATCCCCACTGGAAATATACCATGTAATCTCATGGAGACAATGCATTATGGATAGCATTGTGATTATTGGTTGTTAATATCTCCCC
>NW_009715113.1:0-11436 GCF_000703405.1 Apaloderma vittatum
AAGGTGCGTTAAGCGGGAGCCTGGAGTCGCTGCTAATGGAAAGGAGAGAATTTGGACTCGGTTTTATGCCAGCGCGGGGGGACACCTTGGTGTCCCGTCTCCTCCCGCCGCCGCAGCAGCAGCTGGTGGTGCCGCGCTGGATCGTCCCGGGTGCGAGGTTCGGAGGTGTCAAGAAGCCGATAGGGCCCGACCCCTGGGTGATGTAGGTGAGTGCCGCCCCTCGCTGGCAGCTCCAGGGCTCCCGAGGCGTGCGGTGCTTTGTGTAACCCAAACCCGCGGCCCCCGACAAAAGCCACGCAAAACCCAAATGGTAACCAATGTCAAAACCCAAACGTGCTTCAGGGCTCCTTCCTCGTGGGTTCTTTGGTTAATACCAGCTCCTGCCATTCAGCCAGCAACAGCAGCAGCGACTGCCCAACGCAGCCAGCTCTGCTCCTAGCCAGGACAGACCTAGAGCTCCTCCGCCTATGAAACATTTCACCCTGCACAGAGGTGTAAGACTCCTCAAGCCTTCCCTGCTAACCTGGACAAAGACCCCGCCAACACGGCGTCCCTGTCTATAGGATTACTCTTGAATACCTGGGAAGCTCCTCTTGACATGAGGATGGCGAGTTCGGCCAGCAGGGATGTGCCCACTCCCCACCCTTGCATCCCTTTCCCCAGGAGCCTTCGGCACGTAACTGAGCAGCCTCGTGCTGCAACACCAGAAAATAAAAATCACACAGGTTCCCAGAGCAAAACTAAAGTACTCGTTTGTATTTCTGAGTTTCTTTTCTTTCTTTTTTTTTAAAAAAAAAAAATCACAAAAAAGGAGAACCTTCTAAGATCTAAGAAAAAGTAGCAAGGGAAAGAATGGTACATGTCAGTTGCGACAGCTGGAAAACTTGCATGAAAAGTATGTAGAATAATTAACAATTTCTATCTCGTAAATCTTGGGGATGTGTTTTCTTACAATTTTCTTTGCTGGCAGCCATTGTCATCAAATTACCACGGTTTCAGAGATATCCATCACCTGGCAGTGTGTTACGATGACCTTCTTTCTCCTCCTTCCTCCACCCCTCTATGGAGACTGCTAAATCCTGCTTGAAAAATGATGTCGAAGTTACCAATTCTGTCCAGTGTTCCACAGTCCCTCTCCTGCTCTCTCATCTGCACAGGACAGAAAAACAAGTCCGGGCATAGAAAATGTCAGCTTATCGCTTCAGCATCTTTCTGCTTGTACTTTTGCATTCACATGGCACTGTCATTAAGATGGAGCTTTTATGCATGTAATAAATTTTCAGCTCGTAGAGAGACAAGGCAAATCCTAAGAAACAGGAAAGATTTCTTATTTAGATAGTGTGTTTGTTGAGATCCTGAATTTCTACATGTACAGATTTTTATAAGTGTACGTTCAGAGTCAATGCAGGCACGCAGCATCATAGCAGGACAGCTTTCCAGCAGGGATAAAACAATGACTGTCGTTTGTGCTGTGGAAACACGACACAAAGAATGAAGAATAGAGAATGTGCAGATAGCTATTTGTAACATATACATAATAGGTTTCAACCTGGAACTTGGCGCTTAATAACGGTGCAGGTTAACGATGCCAAGTATTAGTTTTGTTGGGTTTTGTTTCTCTTTTGGTTCGAGAGAAGTATGAACACAAAAAAAATACGAGCAAAGATTTCACATGTCCCACCGAGGCTGCATTCACAAGGAATCGCTGTCACCTTTTCTTTTTCGGCCGCTCTCCAAGGTGGTGTGTGGTCACATCACCCTCCTGCTGCCATATTGTGCTAGGGTGACTTAGTTTTTCTAGGGTGGTAATTGCTTTTCAAGATCGCGTCGCTGTAATTCAAACTACAAGATACTCCTCACTTTGCCATGTGTTGGTGTTGCTTTCTCTTCTGCACAAGCTTTGTTTCTGCCTATGTATTCCTTACTAGAGGGATGGACTCACACACCAATGTGTTTCTGGTCAGGTTCTATATGGAGCGGTGCAAGTTTCAAGATTAGGTACCTGAGTGATGCAAGTAAAATTCTAAAGTACTGGGCAAAACAAAGACTGGAAAATTTTTGAGGTTTTTGTGACAATGCTGTTAGAGAGACCGTTTTTAGCAGATAAATATCATCCACCTCTGCACCAAAGCGCAATGCAGGCAGCCAGTGGAGAGCCTTTCAACCACAAAAAACGTTAATATGCTTTAAAAGTATCTTGAGAGTTTGTCACTTATGATCTTCATAATTCATACAGTCAGGAAAGGGACTCCTCCCTGGTTTGGCAATGATTTAGTATTGCTGCTTTACAAAATATTTTACTATTCACCGTTGTTAGGAGGGGAAAACACAGAACAGTAAATACACTTTGACTGTATTTTTCATATTAAATCCCTTTTGTTTGCTTATTCCACCCCCCTCCCAGACTGCAAACCTTCAACTGCGTGAGAAGCACTGCGTGTCTGTACAGGCTCTATCGGGCAAACCTGAGCTTCCCCTGTGTTCTGAGCTGACCAGCTGTGAACTAGCAGACTTTTGACAGCTTATTAGTGCGGGGCTGCACGGCGCTACTCAAGTGGTGTGGCTCCTCGTTCAGCCGGCTTGCCTTTAGCAAACTTGGAGTGCGAGCAAAACAAGCTCAGATGTGCCTGTTCAGCCCAGCGCACAGAGATGCACAGCCACCGAGAGTGGGAACTATATGGCGTTTAGACTTCATTTATAAAGTCCAAAGTCACAATCCTGGAAATCCCCCTTAGCTGTCACCCAGTTGGAGCAGGAGGCTCTGTTCTGTGTAATGTCCGTACTTACTTCATCCACGTACGGTTATGACTCAGTGTGAGTGGGATCCAAGCTGTCTTCCTTTACCCAAACCACTGAACGTCTTGATTTAACAGGTGTTTTAGGACACAGCTGACAGGTAGTGACGTGACCTCTTGTTCCTTTCTCCCTGCCTTACAAAAGCTTACAGCATCCCCAGTTCTCGTGTTGGGAAGGTTGAAACCTGTGTTTCCTACCTCCTGACAGACTGCAGGATGATCCATATGAATAGAACTCTCCCTCTTAAGAATCAAAGTATCTGAGGTTCTTTAACATCGCACTTGCTACTCTACTGCTTCAGTTTGTCGTGAGAAAGGAAGGATTCCACCATCTCTTTCAGAACTGTGATGTATTTCACAATAGTCTACTGACGGATCAAACCCAAAAGCAGATCATAAATGGTATCAGGATCAGACTCCTGGTTCTACAAGAAGAAAGCTTTTCAACTGCAGTTTTAGGCATGTCATTCCAAAATGTGACTTTTGATGTGGTTGCACAGAACACAGCACAGCGAGGCTCACATCACTGTGGTTCTTTGCATCACCTTCAGGAAAAAACCTAAAGCTACTATAGTATGGTTTTTGTTGTTTTACACCAATTGATGAGCATTAATTCTATAGAATAATTTGTTTTATATGAAACTAGCAAATCCTAGTCTAGTCACAGTTAAGTTCTAAAACAGCATCTACTTTACAAAATTAAGACCCTGCTTAGTTTAATTTTAGGTCCCATCTGGACTAGGGTATGGAAGCTGCGACTCATGCAAAGATCCACAGCCCTCAGTCCAATGTCAAGAAAAAACAAAGAGCCCTTACTGTTAGGCTCAATGCCTACTAAAACCAGGAAATCTTTTGTAAACACCTTTTATTGACTGTGTTTTGCAAACACCTTAGCTCACAAGTACTGTGCAGAAGCTTCATCTTTTGTAAAACAATTTAGAGTTTGTGAACTAGCACAGAAGTGCCTGTCTGCACAGACACAACTGTTTTCCCCCAGTGTATAAGCAAAACAAGTATTTTTGTATAAAAATTCACAGAAGCAGTAGAAAACTATTTTTTTGCTCCATCTCTCTCACTGTTGGTTTCAATACAAAGTGAAGACACTCGATATTCTTCATTAGTAGAGTCAGTAGTCTTCATATTACATCTACTGTTTGGTCTCTGTTTCCATCTGAGTTTCTTGAGATTCTTCAGCTTCTGAAAGTTTTTCATCATCTAAAAATCAATATTACTGTTAGTCAAGCGTGTTTGGTTATATTTACAGACTACATTGCAGAGCTGTGTCCCATTTAACTATTTTATATGGATCGCCTTGAACACAGCATTATACAAAATGCTACATTCAAACAAAACAATCCTTCAAAGTTTTTAAGGCTGCTACTTGAATAGCTATGACAGGACGTGTAGTAAAGCCTATAATATCAATTCAAGCAAACAGTACAGGACTGTTTCAAATTAAGTGCCTTCTCTTTGTCTGTTGCGGTTTATTTCACACTGAAGTTGTGCCTTCCACTAAAATGTTACTGCCTTCGTAAAATTCTAGAAGCTGAAAGGTAACCCATACATTCACGTGAAAATGTATTTTAGAGACTAATGCTGAAGTGAGTGTTAGTTACACAAAAAACCAATAACCTTCTGCTAAAGTGCCCCTAGGATTAACAGTTCACTTGGCTTAAGAAGATCTAGACGGCCTTAGAGAATGAAAGTCTGCTCTTATAGCCATCCTTGTACGTTAACCAGGTCATGCTCAAAGGCTATACCAATTACTCTGTCTTGGAAAGACATGGAAAAAGTCCAGCAAATAATGTATTTGAAACAAAATTATTATTCATATTAGAGCATGAAAAGTAAGTGCTGACTTGAAAATACTAAGCATTTTTATAACAAAAGATGAGTATGACTAAATTTGTGAATTTAGCTCTTGTGTCTGACAGTTTTAGTCCCTGCTCTGTTAAAGACTCACTGAGTAGGTAAGTCATTTAGCTTTCCTGTATTACAACTTCTTTTTAGTAAAGCCTCAAACGATGCCGCAATGGCAGTGTTCAAAGTTCAGGATTATCGAAACGGGAATTATACAACTAAGTTTGGAAACTACGCATAAGAATAATTTTCTGTAAGAAATACCTTTTTCGCTTAAAAAAATAACCTCAATTGCTATTCTCCATTCCCATATTTTAAAGAAGTCCACTGCCTACAGGTTAATCTGAAGCTAGTTAGGAAATCATTCCGGCTCTGGATTACTACTGGGGAAAAAACCCCACTGCTGATGCAAGAGGTTGCCCACCTCAGTTGCACCCAGCTATTCCTCTGCTGAGGCTGCGATTCCTTCGGGTCTGCTGAAACCCAGCCACATGAATCACCTAAGAACACCACTTACTTTCCAGGGTTTGCTGAAGTTCATGGATGGTGCTCAGGAGAACATGAAACTGCTTTCTTCTCAGCTCCAGCTGGGACGATAAAATACGTACATTAGGAAACAGAGAGCACATAGAGCCAAATAACCCACAGCAGATTCTCCATTAATTACGTACCCAATAAATAATTACATAGTAACCTCTATGAAAAACCTACCTTATCTTCAACATTTTCTTTAATGTGAGAAAGATGTTGCAGTTCTTTTCCCAAAGCTTCTAGCTGCCTGAAAGTAAATTGTCACAGTATTTTTAAAGAGTTCTGTAATTTTTTTTCAAAATAGATCTGAACCAAGTAGAGAAAGAACCTTTAAATAAACAGTGTAGGCAACCAAAGCATAAAAAATCAAACAACCCAGAGACATAAATGTTAAATTATGTCACAAACTTGGACTTTTACAGAAAACAAGGCCTCCAAGCTCAAATACAGTTGTACACTGGGCATTTGGACTGTAAAAATTCAGTCCTGCCACAAACATGTTATTTACTTGGCCATACAATGAAAGTTAAAGTGGGTTACATTTAATACCCATGGCACTTCTTCTACTTTCACTACTTCTTCATGTTGACAAGATTAGATTAAATAAAAACATAGCACCAGCAACATAATATGCCTCAGCACACACTATTTAACATTGTGATCCATATAAATACTCATTTCCTTCTCAAACATTGGTTTCTACTTTAATTATTTGCCTTGGGCATTAAGAGATAAAAGAAACATGCAATGCCTATAATCTTAATTATTGTTCACACCCTTTTGAAACACATTATCTTCAAACACCTTTTCAGGATCTTTCTGTGAGCATGTGACTGTTTTCTGTTCTCACTTGGACCCACCATGGACCACCACAATCCTTTTTGAGGCAGGGCAAAGAATAACAGGTATTGTAACGTGTCAGCTTTCAAACGAGGATGGAGGTTCAACTCTTGCACCTGAACTTTCTACTTTTCCTCTACTGCCTACCATAATTTATGCTTCATGCAACGAGAACAATCGATTTCTGAGGCTGACCATGCCCGATCAATCAGCAGACAGAGCCAGAGAGTGGTCAGCAAAGAAATGAACCTTTTCTGAAACCCTGACAGCTGCTGCAACTTGTCTGGGCAGGGAACCACCAAACCGCCTCCTAAGGGAGTTGTGATGGCTGGGAAAAGGTCTGGTTTAGCACTACCTGAGGGTGTTGCCTTGTTTTGAGCCAGTATGCTGGGTACTGTGAAGGGAATACCTAAAAGAGGGTAGGGTGTGACATTCTCCCTTCCTCTCATGGAAATAGGCTAATTGCTTATAGGCTTGTACAGGGATTTCACTAGTATTTGGCTTCCAGTTTCCAAAAGACTGCTGTTTGGCCAAATCCTGCTGTTTACACCGTGCTGTCAGGCATAAGCAGGCTGTGAGAAGAGACGCAATTTTTTTCTAGTAATAGACAAACTACATAGGGCATTTTACTACTTTTACCTGCCATTCCAGAGAGTCTTTGCTTAGCCTTCTCATTTTTGTATCTCCTTCTCTAAGATTCAGTGTCATCTCTTGGTCCTCTTAACAGCTGTTCTGATACTGCATGTAATTACACTTTGGGCCCTGTCATTTAGTGGTTTGGCTCCTGTCACTTCCTGAATTGGCTCCTGTGCAATTACCCATGGCTAAGCAGATGAAGAGCTACTCTTCTTTTGGGCTGTATGACCAGTTGTTCCAAAAAACACTCCCTTAAAAGCTTAAAGAAAGTGATTTTATGAACTTTGTCCTGTTGTGCTACATGACCTATGAAAGCTGTAAATGTAACTCACACAGTAAACCATGACATTTCCCCTCACAAGAAGTTTTGACAAGTGTTTTTAGTGATTAAGAGTTCCATGAAAAGTGTGACATTGTTAGTGAGGCTTCCTCAATTCTGATTTAAGAATGGTCCTTCCTGGTTCATGGTGTGATTTTCCATACACTTTCCTCAAACTAGAGAGAAAAGGAAGCATTGCAATTAAGACATTGGATGAAAACGTCATCTAGTTTCTGTAAAGTCTATTCACTTGGAGAGGTCAGTTAAAGCTAAAAAAACATCTATGAACCAAGTTCTCTTTAAAAATATTCCCCATCTGTAAAACAGGGGATTGTAGTCCTCTAGAGTTAAAGTCTGCGTCTTTGACTACAGATAGAAGGGACTAAGGACTAAAGGGCATGCACTCTCCGTGGGTGAACATACTGATATTTCCAACTGTAATATATTATCCTACAGAGACTGCAAAATTCATTTTTATGAAAAGACAAAATGCCAAATTTACTAGCTCTAAGTTACCACCATTTCTAGTTTTGCTTAAGAAACTTACGCTTGGATGTGTTAAGCAAAATTATAACAACCTCTGCAAACCTAAACAACCTGGCACGCTCTAAGAAAAGAAGTGTTATCATTTAGGTGTTTTCATTCTTAATCAATTGACTTATCTGAAAAAACTTCACTTGTGATAACTCCTTACTACGGAGCCTCGCTTGATAAATGGCACGTGCTGACTAATGAAGTAAGAAGCAGCCAACCCTCATAAGAATAGCCTCTAATAATCAAAGTTACGGTAACGAAATCAAGGCAGAGAAAAACAACATACAAGAAAGAAATGTATGAAATATTTGCAGTGGTTTATAGCTATGAAAATGCTATAACTAGAGTAACAATATAATTTAAAAAAATCTTCCTTTTGTTATGAAAGGCCACAAAATGCGAGAAGACAGCCTCCCTCTGCAATTTTTCTGGAACAGGGGGCAACAAGATAGGTGCAAGTTGCAGTTAAATGAGAAGAGCAACCCTATGCTACATCTTTAATCGAGTTAAGAAGAACAAACTCACAGAAGCAATGAATCCTGAAATGTTTCTTTAGCTTGATAAAGTTGAAAAGATTATCTGTCCACAACTGCCCAAAATGACCCTGAAGCAAAAAAAGCGATCCAACAGTGGCACAGGTCGTACCCTAAGTTACATGTGAGACGAGTTGGACAAGAGGTAGGGCTAACCTGCATGCCCGGGCAGGCTCTGCTGTGGCACACAACGTAGTAACTTATAATCAGGCATGAGGGAACAACTATGAACTATAAACCCTTAAGAGCTTTCTCCTGCTTTCTCTCAATTCTCCTCGCTTGTGTGTTATGTACTTTGTGTGACTGCTGAATCGCTTGCTGGCGCACTTTACAGCAATACCCCGCTCTCCCTCTCTTCTGAGCAACTCAAATCCCTGATGTTAGAGGTGCATTTATACGAGTTCACTTTTTCACCTTAACAAACGGAAAAATTTCAAAAGCAAAACAATCAGCAATGCTTCTGAACTCCTTACAGATGGAAGTTAATTAAAGAAAGCTGATAGGGGCACAATTTTAAAACAAACCCCAAGTTCTTCTTGTGTCAAAACAAATTATATAAAAGTGAGGAAAGGTCAAACTGAAATGAAGGATATGTCAAATCTGGTGGCTTGTAGCTCTCTGGCTTATTTAATGTAGTCACATACTTACTTCAGTGTTTCATGTCTGTCTGGATGGTGCTGAATAACTTTGGCCAATGCATCGTATTCTGAAAGAAATTTAAATAGTCTAAATAATTTTGAAAGTGTAGATTCAGGAACCAAAAATTAGGTACCATAGAATGGTACAGACCCCTTCTTGAAAAACTGCTTTAAGATGTTTCAAATTTGTACAAAACACTTTATGGATATAAAAGTACCTGTAAATACACATATATAAAAACTTATATAATTTATACCAAGCTAGAACATGTCAAAGTAGATGACTGCATCAAAAGAGATTTTAAATAAACTACAAATGTCATTGTAGACCACTATCTACTCACTCAAACTTATACGGTGCTAGTGATTTGTAAAGGATGAGGCTGGAAAACACAGAAAAATTTTAGCTAGCTCTGTGTTGCTGCATACTTGGTCTTTTGTGCATAATTCCTAAGTTTCAGGCACAATCTAATGTAAATGTACAGAAAACTGTGCTGATGAGATATTACAGAGCATCTAAGATTTTTAGGAAATGTGTATAAAATGCTGCTTGAAAAACAACAGGAATTTTTTTAAACCGTATTACAGGTTAAGAACAATATTATGATTATATTGGCAACTAATGCAGCCATTTCCTGATAGTAAGATTGCACATGCACCAACTACCTCGTTCACGTGGAAAAATTCGTGCTGCAGGCTGGGCCAAACATATCAAAAAGCAAACACTTCAGATCTGTGTTTGTAAAGGTGTAACAATGCTACATTCCTATTGGTACGCCTCTTTAATTTCCAGTTGAGTGTAAAGTTATCCACAAAACTGATGAAACAGTTGTGTTGAGAGCCTTTAATTTGTTATATTTTGAAATATTTCCTGCTTGCATTTCATTTATTAAGGAAAAGCAAATTCTTGCTTCTCCATTGCACCTGAATTGTGATGGGATGCTTTTGGGGTTTTTTACTTTGTCCTGAAAGCCACTCCCTGAACTATTTTTTCTAGGTTCTCCTGATGCCGGATGTTGCTGATATCTACTGGTTCAGTCTTGCCTGCCTCATCCACCAAAAACCTTTACTAGTGCGTGCAGAACCATCCGACTAAATATAGTATTCACAATGCCAGTATATTCCCTTGCACTTTTGAAAAAATTTTGAATCTATTTTCCAATACAATGTATTTTAAAAGGTAACAAAACCATGAAACCAATCAATGTAAACACGGGTAGTGCTCCTTACCCTGGCGATTTTTTCGAATCCTTTTTGCTTGCAGGATTTGTTTTTTGCACTCAGAAATCTTCTCATGTGCTGCAGCTATGCTGTTTTCTTCAAAAAAGAAAAAGTATACAGAATTGTATTACAATCAAACAACACATGTAAATAAGCCATTCTGCTGAATTAAAAAAAAAAAGAATTATTTGTGACATGGTGGCTTGCTAGCTCTGTCACCTTCAAAGCTACATACACTTCCATGGGTTAAAAAAGCTTTTATTTGTTTGTAATTTATACACTGATAAGATGCTTAGAGCAGATGTATGAGTGCTATCTGTTAAGTAAAAAAAAAAAAACAAACCACCATCAAACCACTCATCATATGTATATATTATGTTCACCAGAACTGGCTTAAGCTTGCTCATAAAAGAGAAACTGTCAGACTGAAGCCAGGAATATTTTCTCATCTTTACCTATATCCTTATAGATTTTTTCATAATTCTCCATTTCTCTCAGGTTCATATCATACACCAGAAGAGTTTTTCCCATTGAAAATTCACACTGTGACAGAGTGCTCAGCATTCGTTGGTACTGGCTGTAACTGAAAACAGACAATATGTTTACTCTTAAGCAGCATAAAAATACTCTCTACTTTCACAAAACAAGAAAACAAAGCCTCATGCAGCACAAAGGACAGTTAAATAACACTTATTAAACAGAGAAAATATTTCAAAGGTTCAATGTATAATTTTTTAGAAGTGCTGCCCCCATTCATCTCACGATCATGTCCTTAATAGGTGTGAAGTGAGGACTGAAGCAACGGGCAGATTGATCCTGGGCTGATACACTTCCCAGCTAGGGCTGGCTCTGTGAGCGCTGAGATTAATGTTTCAATACTGCTCTGCTTCTCTGTGCACACAATCGTTATATTCCGTCCTCCAGGAATTTCCATCTAGCACCCCACAGCAGAACGACACGTTGTCGCTCCTCCCTTACTACTTTAGCCTGGGGGTTTTTTTTAAAAAAGAAAATGAGAACCGCAGCAGTAGAAACACCAGCAGTGCTACCCTTCCCTAACAGAACACATGCAGACCTGGCAACTAGAATCTTGGAGCCCTGATCCTGTTGGGAATAGCGAGACTCCCGGACGGATCATACGGCGGCACAAGGATCCCGAGGGCAGATTTCATGATAGAGCCTTCAGGGATTTCTGACCCCTCTCTAGTCCTCGTCTCCTACCCCAGTGCTCGGTGTCTGTGCTGGGAACACCACAGAGCCCTGCTGAGCACCTCATCTGTGCATTTAACGCGGATCTTTCCCGACAGCATCAAACCCAGTTTTCCACTGAAGTGCGAAGCTAATCGGTTCCACGACTTAAAGCAAAAAAACCCAAAACAACAAAACACAAACAAACAAAGAGAAGATAAATACCCTTCCTCTTGAGATCCGGAATTGCACCACTTAATGAAACTCTTCACCAACAAATTGATCCGCCTGTCGTCACCAGCACCATCGCCATCGATCAGAAGTCGCTTGCGGATAACTTC
>NW_009715114.1:0-7549 GCF_000703405.1 Apaloderma vittatum
GGGTTGCTTCTCAGCCGGTCTTTTTTTTTTTCCCAGGTCTGGAAGCTGGTGATGTCAAGTCTCCTTTTTAACTCCTCCGCAGTACTTTGCCAGTCAGATCAAGCATGATGTCGTCTTTACCACGTAGTTTCCTCTGACAATCTATCCCTTTCTGCCCTGTCCTCCCACCGGCTGCATGTGTTAGGGAGTTGCATAGCCTTATTTGTTTTGGCAATGGATATAACTTGCAAAATTACGTTTAGGGTTTGTCTGAATGCGGAGTAGCATTAGAGCATTCGAATAAATCTGTAAACCTGTTTTTATTTATAGCACACTGAATCTTTGTTTCCAAGGTTACCAAGATTAACAAAAGGTATTCCATTCTGAGTAGCTAGTTGTATGTTCATACATTCTAATGTTTCTTGGCCAAGCTAACCTTTCAGTTAGCCACTGCTACGTGTCTTGGACATTGACTAATGAGGGACTGCCCTGGCGTTGTGGTGACGTTTTGTTTAAGAAGCTTTTATGAGTGGGTGTGTCCCTTAGCTTGTTTAGGTGCAAGGGTAGCTTGCAGGAGAACTGTGTCATCATAGAATCATAGAGTGATTAAGGTTGGAAGGGACCTTGAAGATCATCTAGTTCCAACACCCCTGCAGTGGGCAAGGGTGCCTCTCTCCCACTAGACCATGGGTGTCATCCGTGGGTATTGTCCCCAAGTCAAAGCTGTGTGGTCTGGTGTTAAGAAACATAAGATGCAGTCCCGTATCAGTCGGGATATCAAAAAAATTGGCACAGCGTTAATCTAGGAAATCTTAAGATCTAAATCTTAACATTGAGTATTTTCTCATGTAGTAATAAAGATTAAACTTATTTTTATTGCTAGTGTGTTACATGCAGCCCATCTGAAGCTAAGCTTCCAGTTCTGCTGTTCTAGCTGTAGGTTTGGTCTCTGATCTCGGGAAAGAAAGGGGAATGCTTCGGTGTCTCAACTACTAAATGCATCAAGTCCCAGATATCCTTCATCTCCCCAAATAAGACAGTAGCTGAAACTTAAGTTCTTTTGTTTAAAAACTTTTAACCCTATGTGCAGCAGCAGCTAACTTGCAAAAATGGCATTTGGAGTGAAGCAGATAAACTATGAAGCAGGGATCCGTGTTCTCACTGCAGTAGTTTTTGTATCACAGGTGCATAGGAATGGAAGCAGCCATTATTGCAGAATTATATAGTCTGGTCTAACAGTTTTGGTCCAACAGTTTTGTTGAACATCACTTCATTAGCAGTGCTGCATTCACATAATGCTGCTAGTTGAGCACTTCTGTTGGCAGTGATCATTTCTGCTCTTTTGGAGCTGTGCACGAGTCTGAAGTGGCATTGGTTTCCTGTATCATCCTTATTCCAGGAATGATGCCTTTGGTAGAGAAGATTCTGCAAAAATCAAACCCTAATTGACCTCTACCGGTATTCCTCATCTATCCTAATAGATCTTTACTGAATATTCAATTGTTTGTGCAGCAAAGTAGGCTGATTTCCTCTCTTAGCTTTACTTCATCAGGTTGCAAAACACTGGGTAACAATGTTGTGATTTATTTTTTTCTAGTGCTGTTTTCTCTCCTCTGCGCTGTCTGAGTCCATGTGAACTCTGTTAAACACAGTAACCCCATTCCCATTCCCATCTCTCTCTGACTCAAAAAGGGATGTCCACATGTTTTTGGTAGCTCCCTTATGAAACAGTGCTTTTATCTGTTGTGGTCCCATGGCCTCCATGCAATAAACATAATTTGACATTTCTCTTTATGATGTTTTTGTAAACAAGCTAACAGTCAAATAAAACCCTACTACATCTGTTGCTCTACTCTTATTTCCTGAGGCAGTTCCCAGATCAGTGAAGGAAATAAAATAAAACTGATGTGGCATGATTTGCACTTGACAGACTGGCTGTTCACTCTTCATCAATTTATTATCTTACACATATTCTTACACTGATTAATAATCTGCTCAACGTTGTTTCCCTGGACAATATAGAAGATGATTGGTTTGGATTGCAGGTACCTGGGGCGAGTAGTGTTGCTTGCTTTTTTCCCCTATCATCTCATCCCCTAGCTCAGTGAACATATGAAGATAACTGATAGGCTGAGTTCTCTTTGTGTGATTTCTGTTAAGTAACTTAGGATGGAAGAACTAAGGCTGGAATTGACATTTTGCCTGGAATCTTCAAAGTCTAGGTGTGAGATGGGATAACCTGTAATGCTATACAAAAACCAATGGAGTCATTCAGTTTAAAATTTAATGGTGGGCATTCAAGCCCTTTGGATTTTCTGGATATATGCAGCTGCTTCTCTTTTTTTAGGGCATCATATTATAAAATACGTACTGTAAGACTAACAGGGACGAGATATTTTATAGCAATAATATTTCTGGAACCTTGACTTGTATGTGCTGGCTTTGCAGGATGAGCTGGTGTGTTTTCTATGACTGCTGCAAGGGTTTTTTCTTCAGCGCTAGAATATGTCTGCAATATGTAAAATTTCTTTTTATTTTCTTCTTACAGATGATATAATTAAACTGAACAAGAAAGAAGAGAGAAAGCAATATTCCCCCAAAATTAAAAGAGGGCTTCAGCAGAATCGAACTCGACAGTTCAGAACACCAGGCTCCAAGTGGGGAATCCAACAGCAGAAAGGTGCGGATGCCAAACATAATGCAGACTGCGCAATATTTTATTTTTTGAGGTGTAATGTAACCTAATGAAATGTACAGATTGACATGGCCAATTCAGTTGTCTTTCAAATCGTGTCATGCACAGTTTTGATTATAATTCATTTCTTTGTGACCAATTTTGATTATAATTCATTTTTTTGTGACCTGTTTTTGTTTGGTTTTGTTTCTGGTTCAGTGTGAGAAAGCCGTTGACTTGATTGGCCAACGGAGAGCTTAGGTGTTTGGGGGACTCTGACTCAAGGAGGGATTTGCTTTCTTGCTGATTTTTTATTTTTTTTTATTTTAGTTTTGGAAACAGTGTCGATTCTTTGTCCTTTAAAGAGCGCTTATGCCAAAGCCTATATATTAGGAAATGTAGAGGCCTTGCCAAAGCTTAGCATTTTGTGCAGAAGAGCCAGCAGATTTGTATTTGCTAGGTAGAATTCTGAATAGGCCTTCCCAAAATAGCTGTTACTGCAAACTGTAATGCTGGCTCTGGAATATATAAATGGATAGCACAGAGTGCCTTGAGTCGGCTTTTCTTGTTAAGAACTTGGGTTGCAAAGGAAGTACTGTGTCAGCCTTCTTAAGCCAACGTTTTTGTTGTGGAATACAAAAAGGGGGAAAAAATCATATAGACGGGGAGTGAAGGGAGGAAAAGTGCACAGTAACAGCTTTGCTGTAGGTTACTGAGTAACTGTCAGGGTTTTCTTGATAAACAGGAATCTTACTCTACAATGATTTACAGGCTTTAGTCTAGTACGTGCCCAGCACCTGCTTGAAATATAGACTGGTTTTGCTTACATTTAATTTTGAAAATTACCTTTTTAACGCCAGCTGATCAAAATGTGGAAAAATACTGTTTAATCAGAAAGCCTACCACTGCAATACAAGCTAATTAGATGTTCAAGTAGATATATGCAATTTCTTGTTTAGTAGCATTTATTTAAAACAAACGCAGGCCTGTCTAGTGTATTCGTGGTGGTCCCTGTTTTATCTTTGTCTCACATAATGTGTAGCAACAGCCCATCATTAGCATCCTAGACACAAATGTCTTTGAGGATCAGTGGAATGTCACTGTTGCTCAGGGCTCAGAGTGCAGTTTTGCTTTTTACACATGGCAGTGTTACCTGTGCATCTTTACTAAACTGGTGACAGTGCAGCAGAATATTTTCCATCAGTCAGCCCAAGCGTAAGAATATTGGTGTAGGTGAAGCGTAAGTGAATTTCAGTTGTAGATGATCGAACATGTAGGCTTCTATTTGTGACCGCAGTTGTCAAATGTGATTGTTCATGATCTAAAGGGCACAAAAGAAGCAAGTATTTAGAATTTTAGAAGGAACTTGAGCTGCAAATATAAAACTAAATACAAGTGTCTTGGCAGTTACTTTTCTCTCTTGGAACCTTCCCTCCTTGCCTGCCCTTGGTCTGGGAAAAAGGAAACATTTTTTTTGCAAAATTGCCAGATTTGTGACCTGTTGAAACGTTGTGAATAGCTTTAACTGTTCCCTCCTATACAGCTCCACACATTTTCTCCCCCGAAAGCAAACCTCTCCCGAAAGCAAACCTCTCGTATTCCTTTTTTTTGAGCAGAAGTTATCATTAAATAGTTCTTTTGAGCAGTCTAGTTATTAGTAGCTTATGACCAACAGATTTATTACTGCTCCATTGCCATTGAAGTTACTCTGGTAAGTGTCAAATCCTGTATTGTTTGTGGACAGCTAAAAAACCACAAATAATAAACAACATTCGGCTCCTTGTGGATTTAGAAGTGGCTGCCAAACTCTTTGGAAAGAAATGAGAAATTTGAGCTGGGACGCTTTTCAGCTTTTGTAGTGAGAAGCAGAGAGAAGAACATTGTCCATTTAAATAAAAGTTGTCCTTGGTGATACACAGAATGCAGCTGCCTAAAACCCTGCGCAGGCTCAGCTAACTTCAAGGGTGTCATTTGATTGCGCAGAGGTTGGTCCAGAGAGCTAACAACATTCTTTTCAGCCAAAGTTTCTCAACCTTTCTGTTTGAAAAGAGAGACATTTGCTAACCATCCACATCATATGGGCAGTTTCAAATTTATCTGAGTTCTGAGTGGTGGCTTATGCCATAGGATGGCTCCTGTCTCATGAAGAAGCACAGATTTATTATCGGTGCTGTGAAGTCGGATAAGTCAAAACCAGATATGTCTGTTGCTGTAGAGCTGACTCCTTAGGCTTAAGTTTATCTTTTGGTCTGAGGTTCTAGAGGGGATGATACTTGGGGCTAAAACTGAAGCATGGTCTGTATTCATAGCATGAAACTAAATGGCTTCAGACAGGCTTGTAACTGGAGATTTGAGATGTTTGTGCTTCAGACCTCAGACTATATTCAAAGGCTCCTTTCAATTCTCAGTTTTGTTCAGACTGCCATGCAGACTCCTAATTGAAAACACTTTAAATGTGGTGTAATTCATACGCTGTTTAATATGGTTTTGTGGGCCAATTGCTATGTTCATCTTTCTTAAGTTGTGTCTTGGGAACCACTGATCTAAATAAATAAGGTTTGAAGTTGCTTCTTTAATTTAAACTGGTAATTTAAAGTTTGCTGAATGGGTAGGGAGCTGGTTTGGTTTGGTTTTACATTGTTCAGCACTTGATGAAGTTCCATTGTGGAGTTCTTTGGTAGATTTCTGTGCCAGAATGACTTGAAGTTGTCCCTTTAGATGTGTCGAAAAACAAACGTTCATCAGAAATTAATGCAGTGAACTAGGGCAAAAGTGTGATCTGTAGGAGAAGCTGATTATTGTCATGCCATGGCTTGGGCCAGACCTGCTAAAATAACTGCATGACCAAACTGTCTTTAACTGCAGTGATAGCTTCTGCTCCTAAGGCTGCAAGTGTGCAGCCAAATAACTTGTGTTGTGAGCATCTTAATAAGTTTTTTATTTCAAGAGGAATTGTTGAACTCGTCATGCTTGTTGCAGGTTATGGTAAAAATCGATTGGGACGCAGAAAGAAGATAGCAGGGAAAAAGCGTTCTTACGGAGTTATAACTGGCTTGGCAGCCAAGAAAGCAGCGAGTTCACGCAAAGGAGTTAGTCCTCTCAACAGACAGCCGCTTAGCGAGAAGGTAATTAATGCAATCCAAGTAGTTCATATAAGAACAGCTTAAAAAAGTGAAGCGCAGTGGCTGCAGATCAGTGCTACTGAAATACGAAATGGAGACTTCTGGTACAACCTTATATTAAACTGGGGATGTGTTAGCTGAGGGGATGGTTAATTACGGGTTTTGAAAGGTTTTTAATGCTTAATTGGCTTGCAAGTCATGAAAATTGAAGCACAGAAGTATATTTTGTGCAAGTATGGTGGCAGTTACTGTATTTTTACAAGGAAAGCTCACTTACTAGGATTTCTTGTTCTTTGCATTGCTTTGTAACAAACCAGTGATTCAGCCGATATGCAAGTGCCTGTTAAAATGGGAGGTTTTTTACACAAAACTCTTATCGAGTTGACTCCCTCTTCTGCGCTCCTCCAGTGCATTGTTGCGTGCTCCATCTAGTTCAGTCTTGTAGTATGGGGGTTGCTTTTGGATTTGTGAAGAAGAGTAGTTCTAAAAACGTGTGAAGCACGTATTTTGTCAGCTTGGGGAGATACAGTAATCAAAATGTAACTACTAAGCTCTGCATTTTTTGGTGGTGTTTTTTTTCTTTTTTGACCTCATAATGAAGGGAATGTAGAATTCATGAAAGTGTAGAAGGTATTTTCAAATTATATTAGACTCTGAAAGGTAGGCAAAGCCAAATGTGTGCTATATACGTTTTGTAAATAGCAATTGAAGGAAAAGTGTTTGTGTTTATAGAGTATACCTATATGATATATGTATATATATTTATTATTTTTTATTTGTTGAGAATGCACAGCGGAATTATCCGGTTTTGAAAAAGAAAACAAACCAGCAGAGACAATCTGAAATACAGAGAAAACAAGCTCCAGCCCTCAGGAGGCCTGCCCCGCTAAACAGAAGGTAAATACCAAGTCTGCTTTCTGAACGCTTGACAACTTTCCAGGGTGAGTCTTGTTTGACAGGGCTGAGTCCAAGAGAGGACAGTAGGTACTGGCCACAGTCATATGGTCAAGACTGTCATGTGTATGAAGTTCTACAAATCTGGAAGCCAAGCATGGGACAAATGTGGTCTTGATACAAAGCCAGATATTTATTACTCTGAAGAGCCCTCAGGAAGTTCCTCTGTGAGCTTCTGGAATTCTGCCTTCATTGAAATTGTAGGCAGCCTGTATGGAAATGACCAACGTGGATTTTGGTAGCTTTGAATTGACAGTCATTGTTTAGGGAACTTTCTGAATAAAATGTTTTTGTGGAAGCTGGTGCCATCTTCCGTTTCATGGATACTATTGCATGTTGTATTTGTGCTGGAATTAATGGGTCTGTTATGAACTGCATCTTAACTGGTTTCCATGAGGGAAATTTTCATGATGTGACTCTGTTGTGGAAACTGTAAACAAATCTTCTGTAAATGTGTTAAGACTGCTCCTTTTTTTCTGTCTAATCAGCAATGTTTATTGGGTGCTTCCCTGACTTTCATAGTGGTATTTCACAGTGTTATCTGTGGAACTGTTGATAACTATGTTTTAATAAATGTTACAGGAATAACATGCCGTCCACTTTTGCCAGAATTGGAAACAAACTAAATCAGCAGAAGGACACTCGTCAAGCAACTTTCCTGTTTAGAAGGGGCCTGAAGGTAATAAAAATTACCAAAAACAACAACAAAAAAGTGCCATGGATTCCAGCCTAACCTGTAACACTCCTGTTAATGAGTCAGCTTCAAAGGTCTGAGTAGAAAATCCAAGTGTGCTGGGAAAAAGGCATGGATTCTTGTAGG
>NW_009715114.1:7580-14757 GCF_000703405.1 Apaloderma vittatum
ACTTGTCTTCTTCAGTTACTCTAACACATTGAATCTTGTTTCCTGTTCCAGTGTCACCGGGCTGTTTAGAGGGGCGTGGAACTTGTCAGAGTGTTTGAGGGTAGCTGCAAGCCATTAGTTTTTCCCTGTAAATGTAAATGTTGGAAAGCACTGTGCAGCTTTCAAAAGTTGCCATTGAGTGAGCGATAGATCGGAAACATATTTTAGAAACTGATTGTTCCACAATTATTCTGTGATTTTTGTTTTCCTTTTTGTTTGGGATTTTTTTTCAGTTATTTTGGGGTTATTTATTTCAGTTAAGTTATTGTTATTTTTTAGTCATTTTGAGTAAGATCAAGAGAACAGAGACCGTGCAGTGAATGATAGTGCTGTCGGTAATTTTTGGTTGTGCCCTTACTCGACGTCTGCGATTGTTGTGACTGTAGGGAGCTGCTGTCTTCCATCCTCATGGACTGCAGAGTTGCAGAACAGGATCAGGAAGAAGAAAAATAAAATCAAAGTACTTTAAAGCAGCAGTGGGGCTTAGCAGCATATTGGTTATTATGTATGTTAACATTAATCAGATTGGGCCCTGCCCAGGTTTTTCATGCTGACTGGGTAAAATTTTGGTGTGTGTTGGTAAAGCGTATGTCTGCTGATACAGTTCTCAAAAACACTTCCATCTCTTTCTTGTTTAAATTACTGTCACTGGCAACTTTATTTAAATCATTTTGTGTTCTCAAAGTAAATTCTTTCCAATATTTTGCAAGGGTAGTAGGGTAATTATCTTTGAAATCTCCCTGAAAATACAACCCTATTTGTGCAGTGTACAAACAGCTTTAAAATTCTGGCTTTGAACTGTTCTATTTCCAAGTGCTACCACAGAAATTGAAATAGTATTCAAATCCAGTGTCTGTGTATTGATTTGTTTTCAGGTGCAGGCCCAAGTACAGTCAGCAGATGATCTTGATAATCAAACAATAAAGAGAACTCGCCAGTAAGTATTTAATTTGGAAAACTTCAGTTTGGTTACTTGTATGATTCTTGTTTTAATTCTGGGTTCCTGGCTATGATGATTGAATGTTGTTAGGTTTTTTACCTGTAGACCTCTTAATTGGGTGACAGTGATCTTTCTCGTATTCTCAGTTATTTCCTAAATTATCTTCTAATTTAACCATGAGGAATTAATTTGCATATGATGCTTGCAGGCATGGTGGGGGAGGATAGTTTGAGAGGATCAGGCTAATCTCTACCAATTATGAATAGTGCATAGACTGGAAGAAAAATTCAAATGTCAATGTTCTCCTGAGCTCTTGATGTAATTTACATTTTATTTAATATACATAAAAATCTATGAAGCGTTTTAGAAATAAGCAAGATGGGTCACAAGGTGGACCCTTCAGCTCTCCCCTCATGTATTCCTCCCATTCTCTGCCTGCCAGGCTCTTTGGAACCTGTTTGTTGGTAACACAACAGCCTGAGTAAGCAGCAAATGCTGCAGACCTGTGGAATGTCACCTGTTTGAATTGCTTGGAGGACCATTTTGACCCCATCTGTGTCAAGGAAGCTGGATGTTTTTTTAAAAAATGAACATTTCAGTGCTGTGATTCTGATGTATTTTGCCAACATGTGATCTAGTGCTCAGCTGAATAGGTTTTGGTAACATAAAAAATACAAGAGTCAGTAGCCAAGCTTCTTGTAGATTGTTTGACTGCATGTGGTCTTCGTACTGGCCTGTATTCTCAAAGCCTGTACATTCTTTACCAAGTTTTGGACATACCTTTAAAGATACCCTGACCAAAATTTCTGCAACGTTTTTGTGAGTGATTTCTGTGTTTTCAAACTAGATGGCGAACTTCCACCACAACTGGAGGGATTCTGACAGTGTCCATTGATAACCCAGGAGCAATCATAGCCCCAATGTGAGTTGTCAAAAAAGTTCTTAACATATCTGAAATCACTCTTTGGAGCCGTTTAGCAATTTCCTTGCACACAGTATTTGGGGTGACGTGAAGGTCGCAGCTTTTTGTGAAGACTTTTAAATCTGACCCCTTTCTAAATGTTCACAGCTGGATTTCTTAAAGCAGCTCCCATTTAGGAGCTTGATGTGGATATGGAGTTGAAGAGTAGTGGACTGATACATTTTTATTTCTTTCTTTTCACCTTGTCTGCCTCTTCCAAATCAGACTATATTGCAGCTAGTTTCCTCCCCTCTCGGAAGGAAAGTGAATGAACATCTAGTTGATGAATGGTAATGGTTCCTCCCTGATTCATAAAGATACTGCTAGAGTTGTGCTTAAAGAAGGCATTGCTGTGTTTGTCTTCGGGCAGTTGATAGTACTGTTGCTTCATGAGGTGTCTTTATTTTTAACATCTCTTGAGTGGCTTTTTCTGTTAGTAGCATTTTATCTCTTAAGGAAGACTGAACCAACTCTTACTTTTTGTATTTATGGGAATAATTACAGCAAATTATGTGTTTGTTGGTAGGACTGAGAGATAAAAGACAAGTTTGTTTCCTGTCAGGACATTGCTGTCTGATAACAATAATAAATTCTACCCTTTTATAGTTCCATCTGACTTTTGCCTTCTTAAATTTGTGCTCTCCAGCTGTTCAGCTACACTGATCAAATGCCATGATGAAAACTTCATACCTCTATCAGCATTAAGGCTTTATTGCATAAAATGTATTCACTGTGTCCTTTGTAACATCCTTCTTTCACAGTTCCCAGAAATTACGATTAAGTCGTACTCCGGTGCCACCATTTCTGATGAAGAGGGACCAATCTGAAGAGAAGAAGATTCCCAAAGGCGTTCCATTGCAATTTGATATTAATAGTGTTGGGAAACAGGTAAATGCAGTTACTTTTCTTAACTGTGGAAGTAGCTTCAAGACAGATAAAAGTCACTGAACCAGGCACTTTCTTCCTAGACTCACTAGTTACAGAAAGAGGGAACTAATGACTAGTTCTTGGTTTTGCTTCCAGTTCTTCCACTAACTTGCTATGTAACTTGAAGCATTATTAAACTCATTGTTCCGGTTCCTCTGGTTCAAGTCTTGCATGCCCACGTGCTGTAAATGGGATTTAGAATGTTGAACATTTCTAAAAGCCTTTTGGTGTTCCTTCTCAGCCCAAATCTGCAAGTGTGTGTGATTCAGGGATGAGCTGCTTTGTTACGTAACCTCTGTTGAAACTCTGACAGCTGAATTAGCAACTTTTGCTATTCATCTAAAAAAAACCAAAAAAGAAACCGCATCACTTGTGATGACATAAAGGCTTGAAAGATGAGCAGTTTTTCACAAGTTTTGTGAAGACAGGCAATGTGGTGCAGGAATCTTAGAACTGTCGTTGAAGGAATTCTTAGAGGTGACAGTCAGCTGCTGTTCTTGTAATCAGCCCCTTACTGGCAACTGTAGAAAACTACATGGGATCGATGTGTTGGTCTGGGTTTGTTCCTTCTGTGAATAAGCAGGATGTCAAAAATAGACAACTACTACTATATTGTAAAATAATTGAGCTTTTGGATGTTTTTGGATGCCAGTTTGCTGCCTCAACTGGATGGACTGGAAATCAACCTGTATTAATACAGTTAAAATGCTGTGTTTGTTGAAGTTGCATAGAATCTGTATGGGGGAATGCCCTTTTCCAGTCTTTCTGTCCTCAGTTTAACTTAGGACATTTTGAGCAGACTTTCAGTCTTGGCTTTGTGTACCATGTGTTCTTAATGAATTCTGAAAAATATATATACATCTCTTGATGTATATACACCAGTCTGATTTCTAAATGGTTTGGGAAATGATGAAATCAAATTAAACTTTTTTTAATATGAGGCAATTAAGAAGTGATGATATAGAATGAAGAAAAAAATATTCTTGCCTCCATTATTTTGATGAAATTAACATCTTTTACGTTTGTGGTGAAATTACTTCATTTTTCAGACAGGGATGACATTGAATGAACGTTTTGGGATCCTGAAGGAGCAAAGAACAGCCCTATCTCAGCACAAAGGAAGCCGTTTTGTAACAGTGGGCTAACCTGACAGATGGACCCGAGTACTGATCCCACCTTCCTGAGAAACTGGGATAAAAGTGGGCAGAAGAATCCAGTATACGTCACTGAAATTCTCCAGACTTCTTGCTAAGGTGGTGGCAGAGCTATCTATCTTCATTACTTTTACTTGGCAGGGTAAAAGACGCGATGCCCTGCAGGGGGGAAAGTAGGAAACCGATCTGCTGGAGTGGGACCATCACCTGGTTGGAAAAAATTCTGTTGCCCAGCTGATGACAAACACTGATTTTGGTATACCTTGTAACCGGAACAAACACAAGTTTTGAAAGGTTGTTGGGTTTTTTTCCTGTTGTTTAGGAGTGCTCAGTATCTGTTCTTTGACCCCTCTGTTATGCTAAAGATTGTGTGTTTCATTACAAACCCCATTTTAGGGTTTTTTAGGGACTGCCTCTGAACTTTCCTTTGGACTGCAGTTTAGCCCAGAGCCTCAGTCCATGAATACTTTGAAAGTGATGTAGCAGCATTTTTCATGAGAGCATTGGTCGTACTTTTTTGTGCTTTTGAAGTTGAAATTTTTTTTTCCTTTCTTGAAAACTAAATGTTTCACATCCTCACTTTCACAAATAAGCCTGTTAAGCTGAGACCCAAAATACATGATTGGGATGGAGAGTATTCTACTCTTATCCTTAAAAGTGATCCAGATCATAATTGGAAGAATACTGCACAGGCAGTATGGAAGTAATTTATATTGCAAATAGCTCAAGCTCATCATCCTCCTCTGTAAATGAAGTATGTCAGTCTCCTTTTTTTAAAAAAAAAATCTTTGCTTTCTATTTCTTTTATTAAGTTGTTGGGTTTTTTTACAAACAATGCAATAACTTCACATCTTTTAATAATTTCCTAGGAATAAATACAACAGTTCTCAAGAAAGTCAGTGGTATGAGTTCCTTATTCTCCCAGATGTAGGATTCTCATCTTTCATACCTTGCCCCAGAGGGTTTTCTCTGGCTCTTACAAATAGCCAGAGGCAAGCAATCCCAAATAGCCAGAGGCAAGCAATCCCAAATAGCCAGAGGCAAGCAATCCCGTGGCACTTGTTTGTTCATACCAAAGAGGAGTAAGATGTGAAGCTGGTCAGACATGGTCAGACAGCTTGAAATCGGCCGAAACTGGGGAATGTTGCTGGAGGAAGGCCCTTGGTCCGCCAGCGTTAAGATGTTAAAGCAGGAGCATTTAGTCACTTACTTGAAGCTTAGCTTCATGCTTCAGAATTTGCAGGATGGTAACAACTGGGGCATCCTCAGCCTGGATTATGATCCCTAAAACCTTTTCAAAATTGCTTCCAGACCAGGAACCAGAACTTAACACCGTTCTACAGCAATGAGTCAGGTAAAAGCAGGATTGGCTTGCTGCATCCGGAAATGTTGATGGTGTTTGAAATGAGTTTAACTCCTTTTATTGTTCTTGACGAATTTACATTTGACTTCTTACAGAGTTGGTTTCCTTGCATTTTTATCTCAAATTCCAAGTTAACTAGCTTTTACTGGGAACTTCAATGTTAAAGAGCATTTGACTGTAGGAGGGCTTTTGTTTGTATAGCAGTTTTAAAGTCTGAGTGCATCCTAATGCTATATAGTAATTAAACCCTTATTTTTAATGTTGAAAAATATACCTTAGCAGAATTAAACTAAACGTAATGGTGTTAAGGTTTTTTTCTTAATTACTAGTAGGATTTTTTTGTTGTCCCACCGTTGGAATTTTGAGTAGATAAAGTATTGTCAGTCATCCTGTTTCAGTGTATACATTTTCCATGTGCCAGGATGCAACAAAAAAAATTCTTTTGCATCAACATAGATGCAAAACTTTGATGCAATGCATCAAAAAATGCTAGTTTGTATTTAATGAGAAGATGCTTTACACTGTACCTTTTGGTATTTTTTGGAGAAGTTATTACATTTGATCTATTCTGAAGCTGTTAAATTTTTTTTTTTTAAATAAAAAGTTACAGGTTTCATGCTGTCTTGTTCCTGTTATAACCACCTGGGTAATACATTGGTTATGTGAATTTTCTGATATCCTTCGAGGCATTCTTAATTATTAAGCCTGACTTAAGGAGGGCTTGCATTCATTGCCTAGCTTAATATCCTGAAAATAAAGCGCTTACTTGGAGGGGCACTCTATAAACTCACTTGCATTTAAATGTGTCAGCTATTAATGTATTTTTCAGTAGCACAGTCTACTTTAGTGTTTTGGTGTGATTCTAGTACCAAATCCCTTAACCTGTCAGCCCAAGCACCGCTTTGCGTGTTGCCATGACACGTCCTGCAAACGAGAAGTCGCCCTCATCTCAACCTCCACGCATCAGCTCTGTTTTCCAGTGAAGCTCGCGGGAGTCTCACAAAGTGGTGAAAACGTTGCTGTTAATTGGTGGCGCAGGGAAACAAATACTGTCTGTAAAATGTGTTACGGAATCACAGAGTGTCAGGGGTTGGAAGGGACCTCTAGAGGTCATCTAGTCAGAGCAGGATCACCTGCAGTAGGTTGCCCAGGAACGCATCCAGGTGGGTTTTGAATGTTTCCAGAGACGGAGACTCCACAGCCTCCCTGGGCAGCCTGTGCCCGGGCTCTGTCACCCTCACAGGGAAAAGTTTTTCCTAATGTTTTTGCGGAACCTCCTTCCAGCTTGTACCCATTGCCCCTTGTCCTGTCATTGGACATCACTGAGAAGAGCCTGGCTCTGTCCTCCGGACACTCCCCCTTGACATATTTATAAACGTTTCTGAGGTCACCCCTCAGGCTCAAGAGGCACTGAGGGCCCTGTCCCAGCAGCTGCCATCTCTGTTGCCAGCTCCAGCAGCGGTTCCAGCGTTGGCAGCCTGTCGCTGCTTTCCCAGAGCAAGGCTGGCGTTGGTTTGGACCTTGCAAAGAGTGTGAGCTTTTAGGGATTGGTGACATCAAGAAGAAACACAGGAATGCAGCCGCTGCTTTCCCCACCCAGCCCGAGGTGTGCGTCCCCTGCCGGAGCGCGTCACCAGTACCAGTAAGCGATGCTCGCCCGAAAGCCACACTAGAATTTTTCTAACTTTCAGAAGGCGCACAGGCACTACAGCCACGCTCATGGGGAGGCTGCTCGCTGCGCCACGTTTCCCCGAAAAGAGGATGTTTCGGGCCGTTTTCGCGGCCGCAGAGCC
>NW_009715115.1:0-5210 GCF_000703405.1 Apaloderma vittatum
AATAGTGTTTGACTTAACATTGCATTTAGATCTCTTGTTATCAAGTTGTTGTAGCGCATTGCTTTAGTGTAATATTGTCTGACTTAACATTGTGTTTAGATGTCCTTTATTATTCCTTGTCATTAAGTTGTTGTAGTGCATGGTTTATTTAGCCTTTTTCCTGGATTTTTGTTATATTGTCTGCCCTATCGTGCTTTTGAATTAGAATCGATTGTCTTGAGCCCGATCTATACATTGTGATAAATTAATAAATGTTTGTGTTTGGGCCTTGAGACTCGTCTCACCGTTGTCCATGCCGTTGGTGTATTGCGAATCTAAAAGTCACTTGTCCCTCTCTCTTGAGTGGGACGTGACAGAAGGAAAGAAGAGCTCCATAAAATAGTATTAAACAAGGAGGCTCATTGGTAATTAAAGTGGGAATGGAGATAAAGGAACAGTGGGTAAAGCCTGCTGGAATGCCTCTTTGGGATATTTCAACCAGTTTTTTGAAATAACATTTCTGTCTTTCTAGAGCTAATTATACATTTGCCGCACACTAAGCAGAAGGCTAAATTAATTGGAAGAACAAAGGTAATTTGTTGCGGGTTGGAATGAGGCCACGGATGCTTTTTTCCCTTGTGGGAGAAGAACTGATGGCCTATCCTGGGTTCGTCACTGACGAAAGATGGGATGCAGGACCAGAGCACACATCCCACCCAGCCCATCATGTCGCAGCACGACCCTCCAGCCTTCTCTTCATCCCTAGCTGTGCCAGCCACTGTGACTACTGTGGGTAGCAGCAGGTGGAAAGTCCCTCTGCCTCTCCTTCCAGCCTCCCTCCATTCTTTCACCATCTGGCCATAGACTGCTTCAGTTAAGAGCTGCCAAATTCAACACGTCAATATTAATCACCAAAGTCACAATGGAGTATTTGTGAGGCCCACACTCAGGTTCTGCCTGTCAAATAGATCATCCCCTTTGCGCCAGTTCTTCATAAACAGCTGGAGATTTTTAAACACTTTGTTAAAATAGAATAGATCATCAGCAGCTGGAGCATTTCAAAGATGAATAGGCTTTATGCCAGTAAATATGGTACTTGCCAAAAAACAGGTGGCAACCATAACTGCAACACTCTACAAGCCTGCTGCCCTTCCTGCTATATATATTGATTTGGACAGGTTTTACCATGTGGGACAGGCACCGACTACCTACCTCCTTTACCCAGGTTGTCAGAAGTTGCAAATATAAAACATATTTTCTCAGACTTGTAGAATGTCCGCTTAAATGTGAAGCGATTCAGTAATTCATTTCTCTGATGGGGGAAAAAAAATTATGATCAAAAATATCTGCGAACAGTTGCAGAAAATCAATTTCTCTAAGGTACAAGAGAGTCCATATAGCCAGTCTTGGAAGCCATTCAAAAATATACATTTCAGTTCGAGGTGTTAGTGCTTTTTTGGCAAAACATACACATGCAGTTGGTGTCTTTAAACTCAATTTTATTCCCCTGTGAGAAGGATTTAATTGGCTTCAAGTAAGAAATCACTGTTTTACATAGTACAATCTTTCACTTAATACCCCAAAACTCATGTCATGTATTTAAATTACAAGTAAAATACTTACTAATGAGCTAATGTTTTGCAAACACCCACAGAAATATTTGAACTTAACCGCTTTCCTTTTAAACAGGACATGGTGTAGAGAGGGAGGCAGCTTTCTTGGGTAACCACAGTGTCGGTGGGAGAACAGGGCTGTTAAATAGAATTGTGGGCCTTCATTTTACTCCTAGCGTTTCCCTCTAATTCAGCATTTAACTTCGGCAAAGACACTTAACCTCTACGCGCCTCAGTTCACCCGTCTGTAAAATAGTAGATAAGTCACCTAATTCACAAGGATGTTATGGAGATTAATTAACTAACGTCTGGAAAATGTCTCAAGATCCTTCTGTGAAAGACATTATAAGGGCAAGGGATAGTAGTATAACCATATGCAAAAGGTTTTATCACTTGGCACAAGACAGTTTGGTTTTATCCTCTCTCTCTGCAACACCACCGAGTATTTTTACAGGCACCACTGACTAACAGCAGACTCACGCAGCTTTGCAGAGTACCATTATCTTAAGTCAAAGGACATGTTGCTTCAACCTCAGTAAAACTGTATTTAGTCAGCTCCTGATACCGCTTCAAGATCCCCAGTGAGATCAGAGCCCTGGCAGGCTAGATGCTGTACACATAGTCCTTGAAAAACAGTCCTTGAATAGGTAAGAAAGCTGCATCTATTTAAGAGATCTTTTTAGCTAATTTAATTGAACTGACAAATGCGCTATGCGGGCTGTCTGTAACAGCAGTGTGTTTTCATGGCCAGCTCAGGGTAGAGGCAGAGCGGGCAGTTGCCGTGAGCAGCGGCTGCTGTGAGGGACAAAACGGCCACAGGCTTCTTGCCAACTTCGCCTGTGCTGGATTCGTGTAAAGTCCGACCGGCTACTGCTGCTTCCTGACAAAAGAAGAGTCGGGATGGGCTGGGGTGTTAGTTAGTGACCCCCTCCTACCTCCAAAATCAATGGTGGTAGGCTCCCACCCCTGCCCTGTCTTTTGTCATTTTGAAGATGCTGTTTCCCTCAAGCCGAAAGAACAGATTGCAGGTCTCTGACATGAGTTTGAGCCAGTTGGGTGATTTCAAGTCAGACCCTACATTAATCCAACTCTGCAGTACCCACAGTCACTGCTCTTTGGTCCTTGCAACAGGAGTAGAAAAAAAATGTGAAGCAGAACGGGGACAAAGTGGGGAAATGATATGCCCTTCAGCAGCATAGTCAGACGTAATTCCCAGAGTCCCTCGTGCCTGGAGTCCTAACTCCCAGCTCCAGCTGGTTCCTAATACATATTAGTGAACTGTCTTGGTCCACCTGCTTTTCCATCAACATTTCTTGGTCTACCTACTTTTCCATCAACACTTTCTTGTATTATCTGATGGAGCTTTCACACAGGAAACCAAATTCCACCATGTCTTTTTCTCCACTAAGCTCTGCAGGCATCTTTGACATTTTCCACTCCCCTTCACTTGTTACCTGCTCTAAAAGCCAATTTTAAAACAGAAAAACATCCGTCACAACCATGTTGCTTTCAACTGTAGCACTGCATGTTGCAGTAAATTTTCGTATTGGGAAGAGAACTTTGTTTTAAAGCAGGTGTTTATCATCCTGGGCTATTCTGATGCAGCTTCCTCTTCAAACAGCAGAAAAAGAAGGGTAAAGGAATGGGGAGAAAGAAAGGTTTGGTCACAATTTAGAGTCATTTGTCCCTGTCAGAATTTATATGAACTAAATCTCAAGCCTGGACAAGCCTTAATATCTATCATATTTAAAGTTCAGCTTTACAGGGAAAGACTGTGTGGCCCAAGGGGATAAGTAATAGAATATAGAATACTTCACCTTTTGTATGCCCATTCATACCAAATCTAGCAAGGACAGGCTGGTGCTGCCCTTTCAGAGGCATACATGACATGAATTTAGTAGTCTCTAGTGAATCCCCTTGGACTAAACTACTCCTAATTGGTGTCCTTGCTGGATAAAGTCATTCAGTAGGTCACTGACAAAGTCAAAAGTCCTGTGCTGGAAGGAAGTGAAGCCTCTACTTGCTCGTGATAAACTGACCCACCCAAACAATTTTTAATGTTCCTATCCATGCTTTATCTTTACAATCATGGAAGGTTAGTTTCAAGAGAGCGAACCCTACTGAGACTCTAAAATTGAGGAAAAGCAACGTGGGAGCAGACAGGTTGTCTGTGGAGTGAGGCTGTGAGTAAAGACAAGAAACAGAGCCAAAGATTCTCCTCCACTGAGATGTCACAGGTCACAAATGGAAACAACCTCACAGAAAACTCAAGAATGGCTTTAGCATATTTTTATCCCTGCAGACTGCTAAGAAACGAATGATGGCAGAGCAGAGCAACAAGCTGCCAACAATTACTCCTTCTGAGTTTGGCCATAAACAAAGACATGTCTCCCATTATCAGCCTCTCTTAAGTTCAGAGTTTCCCTGCTCAAGATTACAATATTTTGTGCTCTTGTTCCAGAACAGAGGAGAGCTAACACAGGCAGTAGGCCTTTACTAAAAGTATTTCTATTTTAGCTGATAAAGGCCAGTGCTCTCTGTGTGGAAGGTCCCAGAGTTGGTTCCCACTGACCTCTTGCTGTGAGGTTTGCAATCAAGAGGCATGAGTACTGCTAAGAAATTACCTCTGTCAAAATCACTTCTGACCCTAAAGCAAAATTTACAGACAGCATGTTCAGCAGTAACCTATTTCTTGTCAGTGTTTTGGTCATGCAAGACATCCACAGCAGCAGTCAGCGTTCCCCACGGAACTTAATGGAAGAGGCGGCTGGTACAGATGGGTGTTCTCAAGAACGAAGCGAGGCAGAGTAGGAGAGAGAACAAGAAGGGAAAAAAGGTAGTTAGGAATAAGTTCAGTTGTGCAACAACCTTGATGGGGATAAGGATGAATGCTAATGGCCTTGAATTATTCATGTGTAATCTGGTGTGAAGAGGTTCAGCCCAATAGCCTTTGGTGGTACCTTTCTGCAGCAAGAAATCTCTTTAAAAACAAGATCTGAGAGAGAGACTGATCTGGTGAGAAAGCAAGAGCAAGAAGGTCCTCCCAGAGCAGCTGTAGCTAGAGAAGACATATTTCTCCTGCACTAGAAGCTGACAGTTTTCTCCAGCACTAAATTTGTTTTGACAAAAGGACAAACACAAAGAAAAGGTCTGACATTCTGCATCGAGTCTTTAACCTTTCGTCCCCATGTCCCCAGTTTCTGCACGTCAGGCAGTACAGAAATAGATCAGGTGAATCCTGACAGCACTTTCAACACAAGTTCCACACTCTGGATAGAGCCACAGCCCAGAAGTGCAAAGGCTTGTTATTCCTTATTGATGACCAGAGAGCTCTTCAGTGCTGCCAACCATTTCTGCTGAGGGGTGGCAGCAAAGTCTGAGGTCTGCAGACCACGGAACCTTGTCGGTCATCACAGTCGTGAGAGTGTCACAGGGTACCAGTCACACAAGAAGTTGCTCATTTTATTAGGTCACTGATTGGAATCCTCACCTGAGAGGACTCCCTGTGTATCTCCTCTTATAACATCCTTCAGGTGGAAGCTGGGACCTTGTGAGGAGCTTTAATCTAGAAATGTGCTTACTGTCAGTGGGAGTCCACGGTGAAGAGTATGTATACGT
>NW_009715115.1:5241-5955 GCF_000703405.1 Apaloderma vittatum
AGGGAAAAGAATATTTCCTTATTTTAAAAAAACCAATCTCATAATTTGTTTTAAAGTCTGTAAACTGAAGCTGAGGCCAATTTACAATTGGCAAGACTAGATTTGCATAGAAGAGAGAAAGAAACAGCTCTAGAATTAGGAGACTAAATAATCTCAACTTTAAAAGCATCACAAATGCTGGTCTTGTAAACACTCTTATCAAGAGAAATACAAGTTTGCTTGCCATGTAAGTGCATGTTCAAAAATAATATGGAGGGACTATTCTGTAAAGAAATGCAAATTTGGTACTCACGAAAGGTCTTGCCTGGACAGCCGACAGGATGAAGCTGCTCTGCTGACTCACTGAGGTGATAAGGGCAGTAGAGCAGGTCAGTCTCCCTTCAGTTCTGCTCATGACGGAGCAACCCACGCAGATACCTCTCAGTTGCACTTGGCTTTCCTGTAGTTCACCCCAGATCTTTCCAGCCTTTCTTTACACCGTCACAGACGGCGGATCTGCAAGGATGCAAGTTCACTGATAGTCCTTAGCCATTTTGCCTCAAGAGACAGCTTGTCAATGAAAGACAAACCTGCTTGCTGTCATAGCTCCATTTCCTTAGACCTCCAGGCTGCACAACATTCAGACAGAGTTTTTGCTATGTCTGTCTTTTACTAGTAACTCTGTATTTTCTCAAATCCTTTTTACCCTGACGAAAAATGAAAAGGGATAGGGAA
>NW_009715115.1:5986-6866 GCF_000703405.1 Apaloderma vittatum
GATATTTCAAAATGAGGGTACAAAAGGGGTTAAAATAACCTCAATTTTCAAACACTTCAGGGGTCTGGTGTAGGCTAAATCTATCTCCAAATATCTCTAGGGCTTCTGGGAGGCTCAGGTTATGAATTTAGTAAGTCACTCCTGTTTCTTCCAACTGGAATATATTTCAACTATTATGAAAATGAGATGCTGCTATTCTAGTGATCTAATCCCAGACACTCCTACTGGTGGGTGCTCAACCTTCAGACCCAGATGTTGCAAATTTGAATTATCTTCTGTTCCGTCACACCTACATATAATGTTGAGCAGGGGATGGATCTACAGAGCTGCTGCTAAACGCTGAAGAGAGGCATGCTAGGAGGTTTCTCCAAAAACTTTTCTCTGCAGCTTCAAGGTCTCAAAAAGGGCATTTGCCAAAATAAACCAAAACATCACAATATTAAACCTCCGCACATGGCTTTCACGGAGGTCTAGGATCTGCAAAGAGCTACCTGATGGTGTCATACGCACTGAGCTGCAACTCAGGGACCAGACCAAATTGGCTTAAAAAGCAATGGAAGAAAAACCTGTGTCTGGTGTAAATAATAGATTTGCAGCTCTTGTAGCACATTTACACGCAGGCATGTTCTCCAAATAAAATTAGAATCTCTGCTATAATCAAAGGATATTGAGCAGTACATTATGCAGCTTAAAAATAGACCCAGAGATTGGTTGTACCAGTTACCGTAACTTTAATCTGCAAGAAACTTTTTTACAGAGGCATAAATAGTGCCTGTCAAGAGCATAATGCAAATCCTATCTGGTAAATCTTTGCTTTTAGATCCCTTTTGAATCTATGACCTCATTTACAGTGTGTAAGGCCCAAAGCGAGTCCTGCTGA
>NW_009715115.1:6897-25101 GCF_000703405.1 Apaloderma vittatum
ACATTTTCCATGTTAAACTTGAGCACTATTCTTCCAGACTCATTCCACAAAAGAGGGGTGGATGCTTACATTCGCATTGACTTTATTCAGATACTTCCGCAGAAGCATTTTTAGTAAGGGCAAGATGGAAGCCGGGTGGAAGGAAGTATGCTTTGAAAAGGCACTTTGAAAATCCTTCAGTGGGCACTTTCTAACGAGATTCATGTGATAAGATCACTTGTACCTGTCTGCAGCTGTGTCAGTCAGAAGTTACAGGGAGCAATAACGGTAGCAGTGGAGGTCTCCGAGTGTTTCCAAAAGGAATTCTCCGTTTTACCACTTCCCATGTGATATCGTGTGCTTGCAATAGTACCTAAAGACTTCAAAAAAGCTGCCTTGAGGGTCTGCTATGCTAAACCCTCTGGACTGACCTAGGAAGAGACGTGCCCTGAAAAGGTCAGTTTTATTTAGCCTTGCTAGTAAAACATGCCGTATTCGTACTGGAAACGGTAATGAAGGCTGAATAAAGATTTTACTGCCATGAATTACAGCAATGTTATATGTAGCTGAGAGAGTTTAGCAGAACCTACCACGATTAATCAGGGTATGAAAAAGGGGCCCTCTCCTGCCTCCGGTAGAGCTTAACACCATCCAATTACAACCAAGAGCAGCCTGGTGAGTTCAGCCACCTCGCCCTTAAGGCTCTTCCACTCAGACAAATAAAACTAGCTTCCCATTCTGCAGTACTGACACTTGAAGCAAAATTTATGAGTGATGTTCAGCCAGAGTGTTTGCTTTGCACTAACAACCAACGTGCTTACATCCTAGCCCCGATCAAATGTAGCACAGAGTATATGCACTCCCTCTGAGGATTAATCATCAAAATAGGGCTGGAAGAGAACCTCAAAGGTCATTCAGTCTATCTTCCTGCCTAAGGCAGGCTCAGCTACACAAACTATTCTTGACAGATGTTTCTTTAATCTGTTCCTGAAAGCCTCTAAGGATAAGGACTTCACCACCCCCAAGGAAATCTCTTCCATGCTTAACCACCCTTGCAATTCCAAAGTTTCTCCTGGCAAGTAAAATATCTCCGGGTTTAAGTGACTCATGAAATAGCAAGACAGTGGAAAATGAGGTCAGAGAGACCTTCTTGTCTCCATCTTGCACACTTCACTGCAATGATTCTTTTTTTTTCTAGCCAGAGCACACGGCCATGATGTATTTGATAGATCCCTGTATCCTGTCTGTCCAAGACACCAGCCAAGTGATAGGATTCTCATGATGAACTTCTTTCCAGTTGTGCTTTTATCTTTCAGATTGTAATTGACCAATAGAAAAAAAAAATGCTTAAGCAGTTGTAAAAAGAGAGCCTCTATGAACTGAGATGAATTTGAGTTTTCCCTTAATATAGTTGTTAACTGGGCCCTTTGCACATGTGAAGAGTTCACTGTATTTCCAGCTGCTTCTGCTGTGACACAGGCAGGAGAGAGCACTGATTCAAAAGAGAGTCTGCTGGCTATCATGGTTATATGCACTCAGTTTTTCTTTAACGACAGGCTTTTCAGAAGGTTTCCCTCGACCTGAACTTGCATTAATTCCACCCACAAATCTCTCCCAAATCTCATGTCAATAATCTAATCTCATATTGGGCCAAAATGAGGTCCTTAAGACAATTTCTTCTTCTGATGTTCAGAGTGTTTCAGAGTAACTTGCCATTTGATCAAGATAAACAGATTTTAATGGTCAGAAAGCAGCCCAGAAGAATTAAATTAAGGCCAGAGCAACTAAATAAGAGCCCTGAAAAGGGAACTCACTGGAAGAATACAATGAGTAGCAGGACCATGCAGAGAAGTACTCAAAGGCAGCCAAGACATTCAAGGCATTATGAAGATCCTCCCCAGCTCTGCCGCTAACAAACAGGCCAGAAGGCCACGCCTTCAAAAGCAAGTGAAAACAGTTCAGTGAGAGGTTTTGCATTTGCTAAATAGAAAAAGCACAGCGAGTTCCCTGCCAGCCACAGGTTTATGAGCTTTCCGTACTCCATCACGATCTTCCCCTTCGAGCAGCTGCGGTGCTCCCAGAAATGGAGAAGCTCGACATCCAGGAGAAGATCCTCCTCAGCTCTGCCACTAACAAATCAGCCCTCAAAAGCAAGTGAAAACAGTCCAGAGAGAGGTTTTGCATTTGCTAAATAGAAAAATCACAGCGAGTTCCCTGCCAGCCACAAGTTTACGAGCTTTCAGTTCTCCATCACGATCTTCCCCTTCGAGCAGCTGCGGTGCTCCCAGAAATGGAGAAGCTCGACATCCAGGAGATGGTGCTCTTGGGTAAAGCACAACTTCTGGCCAAAAAAGCAAGTTTCTCTAAGATTCTCATGGCTTTCATGGTATAGCAAGGATCCCTGCACATTTTGTTCTTAATTCCCAGAGGAAGCCTGTGCAATAATCACCAAGCAGCAGAAAGGCAGGCAAAAGGAGGCAGACAGATTAAAGGAACTAGCACTGCACCGTTGAGAAATGCCCCTCACCCCTTGCGAGTACATACACACAAACCATAAAATAGTGAAAATAAAGAATTTTGCTGGCAGTTTGATCAAGATCTATTCAGGAACAAAAGACTACTTGGAGTCCTCCTCTGAAAGCCAGAGCAGAAAATATGGCAAAAGTTTTGTGAGGAAGGGAAAAACTAAAGCATGAAGACCGTGTCTAGCACGTCTCTGTCAGTAGATCATCTTTCCCGGGATACCCATCGTGGGCTCTGGTGAGCAGAGAACACTGTTGCCCACAGAGGAGGAGAGGTTATTCCCAAGGAACCAGGAAAGGAAGCAACTGCATTATGAAGTCTCATGAATCAGTATTACTTAGCCAGTGTTTTATTTTTAAATGCATCTATCAAATAAACAACATTTTCTCTGAAGGATCTCCAAGTACTTTCCATAAGAAAATAAATATAATTTTCCACATAACAGAGACGGAAATGGAATTGTTTTCATTGCCAGGGAAATCTGTTTTCTTTCCCTTCTATAAGAGCAAAACAACTATTGTGCTGTGGAGATGATGCACTGGGGTAAGCTACTGTGCTTTGTTCATGGATTTCAATACAATATATGCACACTCCGGAAAGAAAATAAAATATATGTTTATGTAGATAAATATCTAAAAGCTTTATTCACAGGAGATCTAGTTGTGCTCGCACCTGAGGTGTAGAGAAATCAAAAGCAGACAGAAGACTTAAATGGATATGTAGGTAAGCTTCAAGTGATCGAAGAGGCCAGAGACCAAATCTCTGGCAGCACCAAGGGTTTGGCATCTCTCGCCATTAACTGAACCCTCACTGCCACCTTCTTTAAGCCCTTTGTTTCCAAAGAGGCAACCACTTGCCTCATCCTGGCCATGCAATGAAGCCCAGGCTGCCTTTTTACTAGAACTGGGCCATCCAGAGAGATGCTGAAAGTGAGCTTCCCTTTCCATTAATCTGAAAAGAAGTTAATAATTCTGATTTTTTTTTTATTGGTTGGTCTTTTTAGAAAAACCTTGTACCTCAGTCCTGGGCTGAATGAAAAAGACTTCACCAAGAAAGAAATTAAGACCAGACCAGCAGGCTGAGAAACCTCTATTCCCTGAACTGAGAGTCAATTAGTTATAATCAATTAAATAAAATTAAGGGAAACAAAGTCACATGAGCTTGGGAAAGCAAAAATGATAAATGAACTACCATTGTAGTCACTTGGGGAAGAAAAATGTCACCATCAAGGAGAAAAAAAATGGAAGCAATTAAGAAAGTTAAAGACTTTCCTTACTGCAGGGAGAGTGCCAGCCCCCCAAGGTTTTCATCAAGACTTTCAGTTCATTTTGGTTTGGTGTCTGCTGACAGTTTTGGCTGGGGTGTGGGAAGCACTTAAGTCACAGGGCCCAGAGCCTTGCAGAGTGCCCTACTTTGCAAAGCCAAGCATAGCTGCTATCACTTGTGCTAACATGGGCCAGATGCTTACAGCTGACTTCAACCCAAATGTTTTTTTCCCCATTACATTTTATGAATGCCTTCCATGGGCAAAGAACAATCCTAGAGTCTACACAACAGTCACCTTGAGAAAATGCATATTCACAGCCAAGAAAATGACTCTATGACTGCTCTACGAGCTGCATTTAGCAGACTCCAAATAAGACCTGGAGAGAAAATAGCTCAGATGAGGTATGCACATAACAGGAAAAACAAATTCAGGAAAGTCCAAACTGCCCAGGACATAGGGCATCTTCTTGCTGATACTTTTGAAGCCTGTATTGTCTGGATTTGAGTCCAGACAAATCTGACAAGTCTAGTGTTAATACATCTCACTTTTAACATAGATGGAGCTTCCATGACACGCTGCCAACAAGAATGTCAATGAATTGCAGCCTTAGTGGTAGGTTTCAAAATCAATATAATCAGTGCAGTGTTCTATTCACAGCTTATAAATTGCTGTCACAGTGGCTAACTTCACAGTCCTATCAGTTCCAGAAGCCTTGTTAAAACAGCCTGTGAAGTTTGCTGGACACAGTTTTGTCAAAAGGTGTCCTGCCTGCAGCTTAATACACTATTCAGTCTCTGCCCAGAAACCCCCCACATGGCAATAGCAGAGAGGCCAGAGAAGAGAAAGGAAACATGCTGACAAAATTTCAAGACATAAGGTGGAAACTGAAGTGGCATAAGCTGTTTCCCCCTCCCCCCGAGGAGGCATTCTTAAAGGGCATGAATTTGGGAATCTTCAAAGAGAAACAAAAAGGAGAAAAATAAAGCAAATATCACGTAGTGTTCATGTAGTGTTTTCTGCTACAGCAGCTCTCATTAACAGCACAGACTTCCAGACATCTAAAAGCACAGGAAGGCTGAAACAGGCTATTTTTCACCACAGGACGATCCAACAGATCCTACACTGCCCTCAAGGCATATATCCTTTCAGTATGACTCCACATCACTATCAACCAACTAATTTAGTAATTAGATGAAGATCTCACCACCCACTTTCAGTAGGGTCAAATATTATTTCAGGATTCCTGTGCTATGTGCCTTGGATCTGAATTTCACAGTATTTCTTAATCTTTCAGTTACTATTCCACAAGTATCTCATTTTTCAAACAATTTGAATAAATCAATTCTTGGTATAGCTCCCTTGATTTCAGTTAAGTTATACCTTTCAGTTTCATACTTGTCAACATATTCTTAAAGTTTTGAAGAAGAAAGTGCAGTTCTTTGCCCAGACAATCCCCTGAGGCCATAATGTTTCATCATGATCCTTAGTGGTGAAGTGTCATTTATTAAAATATTTTTCCCCTATTGTATGCTTTATCCTGCTACTGTTAAGATCTTCAGAAGCCGAACTACCACCAAAATAAGGTGGAAAAGTGCTACTGCAAATCTACAGAGAGGGAAATAGACACAGACATTAAGTGATTTGCCTGAGACAGTTGAAGAAAACTGTATCAGGGCTGGGAAATGAAATGATGCCCCTTGGCTCTTCATTCAGTACTCTTTTCTTAGGATCACTCTTACTCTTCTCAGCTTCAATAGCCCTGAAAGAAAACATTTAAGTGCCTTGGGTGGTGTCATCTTCTTTCATTCAGCCCTGCATCTCCTACAGCAATGAGGAGCCCAGACAAAGCAAGTTTTTGCTCTTTAACAAAGACACTCGTCTCAGTAATAAGTTTTCTTCCTCCCAAATTATTCTAAAATGCAGAGATAACCCCATCATTCTTCAGATTTTCTCTTTTCTTCACAGCGTTGTTGTGAAAGAGATTAAATTTGTTGTTGTCAATCTCATGATGCCAAAACCACCAAATTTCTACACTATTAACTTGATCAGGTAACTTGGTATTTCTGCTGAAAGAGATAGACCATGGAGGAAAGATCCAGTATTAAGGACAAAGCATATCTATTAAAAATATCATATATAGTAAAATTATCGTATGTATAAAATATCATGTATATAAAATATCAAAATAGTTTAGATTCTCAGAGTATGAATTTGGAACTGAACTGCTCTTTTCTCCATTCCCATAAATAGAAATCCTTGGAGAAGCTGTACAGAACTACAAAAGCAGCTTGCTGGAAAAAGAAACCACAGATCACTATCACCTGTTCATCGTCATTCCTTTCCTAAAGGTTTGGAGACACACGCAGTCCTCAGTGGTGATATCCTACTTTAAATGCAGGAATATATCTTCACTTTCTTTGCCCATGCTGATTTGTTTACAGGCACCTCTCGCCTGAAGGAGGTGGACAAATACAACCTCTTTTGTACTTCGCTAAGTGGGAAGGTAGGAAGTGTCTGGCGTACCACCTGAAAACCACAGTTCCCATTTTCACCTCCTTCATCTCACTGCTGCACTAGTTCCTCCCAGCCATCACATATCTATCGTCAACTTTCTTGTATACATCTGCCTGACCTTTCTTAATTTTTCTTCGAATATTTTGCGTCATTCCGAACAGGAATCACATGGGTGCACTTTGCTCAGATCTTTCTCCATCTATTATCTCAGAAACATTGGCAATAGACTCAATAGAAATGCTTTCAACCATCAGCTGTCACTGTTAAGAATACTAAATCGGATGACAAAACCCAGTTCTTGCTAGATTTTTACCATCCCTTCTCTATACTATCTCCCCACCTTGCTCACAGATCTGTAACAAAATAATTCTGTTTAAAGATAAAACCGCCGCAATTTCTTTTGTAATTACCACCCCCCCAAACAAAAATAAAATACAAGTATACAGGTTCTCATTACTTCAAGCCGTATTGCTGCTCATTTTCTGTGTGCTAGAAATATCTGCAATTGAGGTCTTTCAAGCAGGCCTGGTTTTAATATGGACAAAAAGACGTCTGTGTATCAGCCTTACGTCACATCCGCAGTCACTATACAGGCAGACCGAAACTCTTTCACGGAAGGACTGTATCTTTTTAACAGGAATGCAGGACTTTTTTTTTTTTTTTTGGCTGAGTATTATCAACTTTACTGAGTTACTCACACCATCTAGCTACAGATAATTAACTGCAAGGATAGCATGTTGCCTGTTCGAACCCGAACCCATGGCCTGCGGTAAGCAAACCTTCTGCCCCCTGCGCCCTTGCAGGCAGTGACAGATGCTCCTTACAGAGTGATGTTAGGGATCAGGCTTTGCAGAGCGGTGGAGCTGCAAACTGCTACCTTTCAGCCACACGGGGCGCAGATTTGTCAAAACATTCTCCTCTGTTTATACTCACAAGAAAAGCTCATATGCATCCTTCTACTGTCATCTAAGGCATCAACTTCCAGCACCATCTTTGCTTATAAAAAACAGAGGCACTAAGATATCTGTTTTTCCTACAGTGTGCACCTCCAAGCAGGCTTCGAAGCATTCTTAGAAGGAATGCCAGAACCGGGCACGAGACTGAAATACATGAAAGCTCAGTGGAACTGAATTCTACCTTAAATGCCGGCTTGTTTAACTTACTGGCAGCTGTTTTTCACCACTGACTTTGCAAACAGCAAAGATCTCCAATGTCTCCTTAGGTGACTACTCCACTCATATGAGCTGGGTGTCGAGCTTACGCAAGTCATCTGCGCTGCCTCACAGCGAGGGATACCAAAAGGCCCCCAGGAAGCAAGTAATACATTCTCTTAGCACAGAATAATCACCTTCTGGGCATGCCCATCTTCCCACTGACCTAGAGAGAGCAAACTTCAAGAAGACACCTAAAGTTAGCTGAATGACTCCACCCTTCACTTCCGTAGAGCATCCTGTGTACAGTTCACCCCTTTCTGCAGTCCTGAACACGACACTGTACACTGACACGGTATAAAGATCTGTTTTTCCAAGGTAGCAATTGAGGTAATGACACTGTACACTGACACGGTATACAGATCTGTTTTTCCAAGGTAGCAATTGAGGTAAAATAAAAATCCACGTTCTTTGCCTGGCTTTTGCCACTGGTTTTGTATGTCACCCTGGGCAAGTCTCTTGGCTAAGTTTCTCAAGTGTTTCACGTAAGTGAAAATAATGAGGGCCTCACAATACAGTGCCCACTGTAAAATTAACGTCTACAGAGAACATTAAATCCTCCCATGAAAGAGTCAAGATCAAGACAAAGCATCACTTACATGAATATTTTTAAAGAGGCAAAGGCTATAATGTGTCTTATTCCAGTTGACAGGTATCACAGATTCAGACGAAGTTACTGTGGATTCCAGCAGAGTACTTTGCTATAATTATGTAAATTACTCTGGTTACAACCACTGGATATATTCACATAAATGACCCTGATTTTTCAGAAACACTCCTCTTTTTCAGGTGTAATTTTGCATGCACAATAAACCTGAATTTCAGAGAAGCACTTTAAGCATCTAAATATCAGACTGTGCCTACAAACTGTTTAGACAGACATTTTAATACCGTAATTTGTTAGTGCAATTACTTAAATAGAGAAGACTGTGTGCAAGGAGGCAGTAAATAATTAAAACCACCAAACTGGAGCCTAGGGTACCATTTTAAAATCTTTTATTTAATATCTAAATTTGGCAAGTAGAGGGAAAAGGTGCTTAAGGACAGCACACATAGGTAACCCGCACGTAAGGCTCCCATTGCACCACACAATCTAGTTTCACTTATCGCTGAAGATTATTTTTGAATGCTCTGATTCTGAAGTTATCAAAATTGGCTATTGTAAGTAGTTGATGCTGCTTGGCTTTTCAAAGCCTCATCAAGTTTTTAAAAACACAGATGGCTGTTCTACAATAAAAAAGAATCTACCTGCAGTGATGCAGTTACACCAGAATAATCAGGCTGTAACAAGAGAAAGAACAAGCCATATTTTCAATATGGAAAGTTACATCCATGAACTCTAGTGCTGTCAGTATAAACAGGTGCTCTGCTGAAAATGTAAAGCCTCATTAATGCATCATTTAATAAAATGCCCCGTTTTCTTACATTCTGGGTCTCTCTACATCTTTCATAAAGATTTGCTTTTCTAAGTTACTCATCTCAACCCAATGATGTGATAGATCTTGCATCTCAGAAATGGTTCTGACTACAGCAGTTGACAACTTAAAAGGCCATACAAAAGAAATACTAAAACCTTTATGTATGTGATTAAGGCTACTCAGAATGCTCCATCTATTGCTGGGAAAATAAAAAGCTTCTTGCTACTTGTAAACGTTGCTCCAGCAGCATTTTAACTCAACAACGTTGTAGGAAAAAACAAGATACAAGAAACCTTCAACAATCCCCTTTGCAGAAAACCCATTAAAAAAACCAAATTTCACAATGTCAAATCAGTAGCTTGCAGCTTTTCTGCAGGCTCAGTATTTGTGGTGGGGAAACTGTCCAAGCTAACAGAGCATGGTGTGAGAGAGACGGATGAACCTTGCAGAATCAATGTGGGAGAAATCCCGGAACCAAAGAACATGAGAGGCAGCGAGGTGGAGATAAAACGACCGCTCGGAAAGTCATTTCCCCGTGGCCAGTGAGGAAATCACTTTAGAGTCAGCAAGCTGATGGAACACTGTCTGCTCGCTCAAGAGGAGGTGGGCAGCCTGGTCTCTGCCTGCGTATGGGCACAGTGACGGACTTTCAGCCTCTGGACAAGAGGAAGAAGAAGATGATTGGTTGCCTCTGACTGAGACTATGTTTCTGGGAAACAATGAATTTACCCCCAAAAAGTGAACTGAAGCTTTAAAATCTTAATTTTTTCTTACCTCCACAGGTAAAAAAAAGCTTCTGAACTGCTTCTAGATTTCTCAGCTTGAAGAGCTTACACCCTGTAAAGCTCAAGAGATCTGGGTTTTGACATGCAAGGACTCCCAAGATTTCAGATTAGGAATTTTTCCAAGAAGTCTTCACCTCTTGCAGTTCCCACAAAATTTTTATATCAAGATGATCAGCAATTTTCTGTCAGTTTATTCTGATTTCACAAATTTTCACTGATTTAATTCCCTAGTAGAAAACTCAGACTGCTTCTGGATTGTTTCCATTTTCCTATAGAGCTGCAATACCTGAACTCAAGAGCTTTTCCACTGTGATGCCATCCACTTGACTTTGCCTGCCCAACTGCCTATTTTCTCAGAAGCAGTAACAGAAAATATCACCGATGCCACCATATCTCTATCAAGTTTCACTGAAAATGGCTAATAGGATCAAAAGTTATTAGAAGAACAAAGAAGAGACACTGAATTCATAAATCTTGTTTAAGAAACCAAAAAAAAGAGATAATATGCTGCATAAAATAAAAAAATCCTGTACTTGAAATCGAGTATTTCACCTGTTGGTGACAATGATTAATGATAACATGTATTTTAAGAAGCACCCTTCACTCAATTTCCTTGAGGTGGTATATTCTTATTGCTTAAAGTTATAACGTTAAGCTGTGGTGTCCCAATAATCTCTTAGAGAGCAGTTTCTATTTCAATGGGCTAAGAATCTTTCGCTGAAGTGAGGACAAATAGATGGATCTAAAAGAAGAAATCTTTTGTTTGCAGAGAGATCACAATCATCTAGCAGGTACAGTAGAAATATTCAGGCCCTCCTTACAGCTGGGCACATATTTGTTTGAAGCCCTGTTGCATAGCTCCCTCTAGGATATGAGAATTTTCCTTCTATTAACTCCTTGTGCTGCACCCACATAAATAAACAGAGATTGATGTTTTGAACTGTATTCTTATAATAAAACTTCTGAAAACTTCTAGAGACAAACATACCAATAACTCATGCCCTAAAACTTAATTGAAGAGTCAATTAACTAATGCTATATTAAGTGTGGGGAAAAAAAGTCAGAGACTTACTATTTACAAAGTATTCAGAGATCTTAAAATGAGATCTAAAGTAGCACTGCATTACTATAGATTTTTCTAGCCAAATTCACACCCACGCTTTGATGCATGAAACCCACAGTAACACTGATAGCATTGCTTAACTATCAGACTACCTAGAAGTTGTCAGATTTGTACAGTGTGCTTGTCATGTTTACCTATCTTGAAGTAACACCATTCCCTTTCATCCTCACATCTTAAGGTAAAGATAAACATAATTCGTGCACCACTCAATCCAGCTGATTCTTGCGGTAATACCATCAGCTGGATTGTAACTATTACAGTAATGATCACATACAGCAGCAGTGTTATATAGCAATTAACATACAATTTAATTCGTTGGCTATTCTCACCTAAAATCAAATCCCCTCAAGGCACACATTGGACTAATCCTTCCACATCACCCACCAAGCGCACTCAGGTCCTTGAGCAAAAACAATCCCACAGACAGATTTGCCTTTGCTTGAGGCAAGAATAGACTGTTTTCCCTAGCATATTTTTCACGTGCGCTACAGGGACTTTAACTCCTTCTATGGTCCATAAAAGCTTTGGGTAGGACCACCCTGATGGGCAGGTCCTCTAGTGTTGCCCAACCCACCAAGTGTCTATAGCTCAGTGCTCAGATCACTGCTCTCACTGTGGTCTTTACCGGCCCATCGCACCATTCAGTTTTCCCGGAGGCTGGAGCATGCTAAGGCATGTGATGGACACACACGATGCCGTGCTCTTTGGGCCAGGTGTCTATAGGTTGTTTTGAAAATGAGTCCTGTTGCCTGACTCATTTTTTTCTGGGGTGCCAAGTCCCAGGAGTGTTCTGGCCGGTGGTGCAGGACATAGGACACCTTTCCAGCCAGGTGGTTGTTTCAATCTCTGTAAGCACATGGTGCTTGCCTTGGCAGGTTTGTGGGTGTGATACAGTGAATCTGCCAGGCCTCCCCATATTTACACTTCAGCCATTGTCCCCCATCCCACAGCGGCTTTAGCTGCTTGGCTTACTTAATTGCAGCGACCTACAGGAGACTCAGTCAGAATCAAGTCACATCATGTTAACAAAACCTCGTGAAAGCATCCTTAGCCCCAAGGATCCTGCCCTATCAGAGGAAAAACATGAAGGGCAGTGAGGAAGTGGACACACTACACAGACATATAACATGCTTGAAGGAGGAGAAAACAACGCAACATAAGGGCTTTAGGGTCCCTACAAGCATTTCTGGGAAATTCTTTCTTTTTGCTAGAAAATCCATGAAGAGTTTTGCCTCTATATTCCACCTTGTAAGAATTGGTTTGGTCTTAAAGCTCCAGAAATGCTTCATAACATTATTTCTGCAGGGACTTTCTGTCATGTCACTACTGACTGAAAAGGAAAACAGACTAAAGAACATGCTATGCAAAACCCATTACTGCAGATAAAGTAGCAATTCTATTTTAGTCTGAACCATTCATATCTTTCAAATGAAAGAAAAGATGTTTCCTAAAAAATAAGCCTCTTACAAACAGATAGCTGACATACACTTTGGTTCAGTGTCTGACATTTCTTGGCAAATTTCAGAATACAGATAATTTTTACCTCTTAGCTGAAGTATTTGGGGGTGAGGGGAAAGTAATTAAGTGTCCTTAACACTGATAAATCCTTCAAGAAACAGTAGCATGAGCAGAGCTGCAGACAGATTTCAGCACAAAGACAAAACACACAACCCAAACAATTCTTGCTGAAGTGCGATCTTTGATAATGACTATTCACAGCAAATAAAACAAACACAACAGGATAGGTTAAGGCCCCTTTTGCTAGCATTTTCCCAAAGTTTATTATTTTGTGTAAAATGCTTAAATCATGCTCAATGCTATCTTTACTCTAAAAATAATCAGGGAGAATGAGAAATTAATATTCTCAAATTGCAATTATAAAAGAAAGTATGTAACATCTTAGGTGCTTCATTTAGAGAACACTCCAGGTTAATTACATGATTTTTCTAATGAAGATATTTCCATGAATACTTAGAATTGTTACATTCATCTCATTTGGTAATGAATAGATTGATACGCAGATGATTTCTGCATTTCATTAAAATAGCTCCAGAATAAATGCTGAAATTCATTCAAGTGAATTGAGAATGCTAGTTCCAATTATGCTGCTTCCCAAGTTTAATTAATAAGTTGTATTGTTACAATTAATCATAGTCAAACGGTTACGAAAAGTGAATTTTTATGATCCAAATGCTTTCTAAATGCACGCTGGGATACATCTATACCATTCAAGTCCACATGCAGTAAATCAAGCAATATTTACAACAATATCCAAGTACCTAGTGTAACAACCATTGAAGCTGCTGGGAAACTCTTTATGTTGAACTATAGGCTATGAAGCTGCTTTTTGGAACAGGTTTATCTAGATGCCTGCCTAAATGTTGCCATTTACTGTAACAGGAAGTTGTGTGTGAACCAGCTAGGCTCCCCTCCTGCCAGAGGAGGATCATAGCAAACAAAATATAAAGTGGACCAAGGGGTGGGATAATTGAATGGCATTTGTATTGGGTTCCTGAGTTTGCCCATGCACGCAAATGAGCAGAGGACCAACAACAGGAGGATGACGCCAGAATCTCATCAGAGCAAAGACCCTGCTCCTCCCTGGACTATCAGACGAGGATGGTCAGGCCAGCATCAATCCACAGCAGAGGTTCTTACCAGTCACAGGAAAGCCAGGTGTCTGGTCGGTACATTTGTGTCGCCATGCCCGGCACCTCATCACAGCAAATGCTCCTGTTCAGCTCCATTTATCTTCCCAAGTCTCTCAAATCCGTGCACATAATGGAAGTTTGTCAGTCCCTGAAGATGGGGCCATGGGTCATACAGGTCCATGTACTTTGTAGACCAGTGACTGGAGAGACTAGAGCGCGCACACACACACACACACTGCGGAGCTGTGCATGTTGCATGCGTATTTGCCAGTAAGCATCAAGCTAGATAAGTCAGCAAGTGGAATAAGAGTCTGGAGAGCCAAGTATTGACATGGCCATAAATCTGGGCTGAATACTGGAGAAAACAGGTGATCTAAGAGTAACCAGTACCATGTATTTGCACATCTGTGTGTGTTCCCGTCCCTGCACGGGGCAATGGGGAGATCAGAGACCCAGACCGTCTAAGCCCAGCTGCTATAGCATACATAGGCATACATTTTCCACTGACAGGCTTTCATCCTGATCCAAGGTGGCCAACCCCAGGCCCGTGCACTGTTGGCATGCACATGGGAAAACAGGCTCAGGAGTCACTCCTGGCTGGACCTGCGGACGCTGAGTCCTTACTAGGCTACAGCACTGGGCAATTCCCAACAACACTTATTTCAGCTGGGCTGTGTCTAGAGGAGCAGGCAACCAGTATGGATAATATTTTCTAAAGGAAACTAGGAACCCTCCCTCACAGTATTTTTTTTTTCTATTATTTTCTCCATGTGCATGAGGAAGAAGCAGGGAAATTTGCAATCTCCTCCCAGCATCTGCTAAAGATCCTGGCTAACCAACCGTGCACACAGCTTGGCCATTTCCAGGTACGTCCACAACTGCTGCTTCTGGCCTTCTACCATTCTTAAAAACAGCTCTTCTCACTGTTTCTTACCTGTCTGATTCTTTCCCTCCCTTTAATGTATGTCATAGCCACAAGAGTAGCAAAAGCACTCCAGAATACAGGTTACACTGATACCCATTACTTGCCTTGAACTGGAGCAGTAAAAGTCTGTCACTCTCAATCGAGGGCTTATTTCTAACTGTAAAACAAGCGAACTTCTTCTGACCTGCTAAGAAAACATTTTGTGTTCTACTTTACCGAGTCATTCTGCAACTTTCTAACCATCTACCCTTTATAGTGTATTAAAAGAAAACACCTTTATGACACTGCATCTGAAAATGAAAAAAGAACTTTTTGCTGATAATAAACCAAAGGCCTGAGCTAAAGGCCAGAGATTAACAGGAGGGCTTCCATTTGTCCATTTCTGTGGGCTTTAGATCACACCTTTGGTTTACCAATTCGTTTTTAATTCTTTCCATGTGTGCTTTTGTCACAGTTCTGCATAACTGAGGGGCCTGCATGGTGAAGAAAGAACATTATCAAAATAGGAAGTAAAAATTTGTTGACTTTTTTTAAGACTTGAATCTCCAAGAGCAATACAATTGAAAGGGATTATTTCGGATTCCCTTCCTTTTTTATTTCCAATTACAGTTAAGATATTAAATAACACTGAGCTGCAGGCTCTTCTCAGAAGATCAAAGATAAATTGCTTTCATTGGATTCTCATTGGTTGAACACAAAAAATTGTGCTAATGTTTGCATATACCTTTATCTGCAAGAACACTGAAGTTTCATTTCTACACTAGAGTGATGCACAGATTTCTAATAATGTTCCTTGAAATGATGGAGTTTGTTCTTCACTTCAAAACTGCTACAATTTGGGAGCTCCCGTTTCTTTAATTTCTTGAAGGATGATCTGTTAGGAACGTACTGTTTTGACATGCTATTTATTTTGGAGTGGACTTGGAAAAGCAAAGATAACTTGAATACATAAGCCTAAGTTATTGCGTGATAATGATTTTTGTTTGAAGGTTTGGGCCAAATTAATTTTAAAGCCACTGTGATTTATTTCTGGATGCCTTTGTGCTAGATATGATAATATTATTTCTAGCACAAATTATTTGGTGATGAAAAAATATATTTCATAAATCAAATTATCACTGTCAACTTTTCATTCCGGTCAGAAATAACTTGATATATATAATTCAGATATTCATAATTTTGCCTCAAAATTGACTATCAAAAGAAATAGAGCCTACAGAAAGGTTACCGCTTTCAGAATTGTGAAAACAAAACATTACACGGTAAAAATGCTGATTCTGTTACGCAAAACATTAAAAAGGAGGAAAAGAAGAAAAAAATCCCTCCCACCTTTTTCTCAAGCCTGGCTGGGTGTACCTGTTTAATCTACCTTCTGGTTAAACTCCTCAAGCAGTTGAGATTTTTGGCCCATGTATCAAGACTCTTGACAATACTTTGCGAACTGTATCATCTTCTTAAGAGCTCCACAGAAATGCTGCTGGGCTAACTGGCGTGCAAAGCAAGATTTTTAGCCTTGCAATCTCCACAATTACCTTTGATCTTTCCAGACTCCTCACACCAGACAAGTGAAGTCTGACCCGGGTGAAGCGATGCTTTGCCACACGACACGCTACTCCAGTCCTGCATCGCTTCTACAGCCTTTCAGCAGTAAATGCTTGCTTTAAAGTTGCTAGCACATAATTTAAATCCTCATTATCAGATTTGCTTCTTGAACATACCTAATAGGTATGTGGTTTTGATATTTCCTACACAGGTGTGCTGAAGGTCAAACTAGAATATTTTAGAAAAACTTTAATAGATTCCGAAGATCTGACTGTAAGAGAATCCCTTGGCTAAAGTACCTCTACCAGGATTTCTAGATTAAAATGTTCATTCACATGAGACTCTAGATGAAGCATTAAGTAGGAGTTGAGAAGGCGGAAGACATTACACTTCAATAAGACCTCAGTTTAAACAACTATTCAGCCACACAAATACAAGGCAGAACAATAAGGACTTTACTTCTATGTATCTTCTAAGGCAGTTGGGATGTGTTCTGCAGAGCACACACCACACTCAGTCTTGCCTTGGCACATTTTTAGATACACAAAACGTAAATAGTTCGGCAGTAATGCAAGCTTGCTTTAAACATCTGTCACCTCCAGGAAGGGAACTTGACAGCACAAAGTTTGATGGTATTGCCTCATTCAAGAGATACAGCTTCTTCTCGCTAAGAAGCGAGGGCAGCACAGCAAACCCACCACTGACTGAGGGGACTGGTCTTTAATAACCACTTCTCTACATTTTATACTGGGTATTGGTGACCTAAGATGCACAGTGAAGTTCCAGAAACATTCAATCAAGTCCAGGAAGCACAGCACCTTGGTCAGCCCAAAGCAATATAAACTGAGAATTTACTTTCTACAGCAGCTCCTGCAGGTCATTTATGCCAGAATGTGTTCCAAACCATTAGTATAGTATATGAGAGGAGACTTACATTTCTGGGAAGCTCCATTATAAAAAAAAAATAATAAAAAGTGATAGTTTTGTGATGGCTCTTCACACTAATTGGTTGATGTGGAAAAGGATGTGCAATCAAACCACATCACAGCACTATGATTTTTTAATTAAACAATAAATTAACAGTGTGGAGATCAATACTCAATTCCATTTGAAAATGCCAGATGGGTCCAAATTCAGAAAAGGTCACACACATCGTAGATTAGCTCTCCTGAAATAATTAGTAACAGAAGATGCAGTCTAGTCTCTTAATTTGCAGCACATTTTGAAAAATGTGAGTAATTACTTATTTTCAGTATTAGGAAATTAATACAAAGATTATTGAAAGGCTGGAAATTTTACAACAGCTTGAAAAATGTAAACTGGGGGTTGCAAGATGGGTGTTACATTTAAAGGAAAAATTGAAAGCAAGCTGGGCAGAAGTGGGAGAGAGATGAGGTGTTTGCACAATTTTTTTCCTGACTTCCTTCAAAAGAACTGTCCAGCATAGATATGCAATTTCAAGGTCTATAACATTTCTTCTTTTCAGAAATGAATAGCCAAAATCAAGCTCATCTATTTAAGCAAAGGAATAGGCAAGCAGAAAAATGGCAGTAAGGAAGCTAAATAAAAATATAAACAAATACCAGTCATGGGATCTCAGGTGATCCAGACACTTTATTTTTATAAATATCAAGATGGAAAACACAATTCTCCTAGATGCTGTTGTGTTCGGTACGCTATATTTTACTACATATACAATGGTTACAAGGAAAATCAGTTTTCCCCTCTGCCTGTTGACCAGCATGCTAACAAAGCTGAGATGCAAACTGAAGATAATTTGATCCAAAGATGCCAGAGGCACGAAGGGAAATTTAAACCAGATAAGAATTTACCCAGCAGTCTTCTGACCAAATCTGTGTGTGGCATCGCACAGTTTGGACTGAGTTTTTGGTTGCTTGCAGACAGCTATGCCCACTTCTTCCTGAAACAGCCCAAGCAATCCTAAACCCCGCAGGAGTGCTCTTTGGGAGGTTAGGATTGGACGCAAGAGCAGGCAGATAAAGCACTCAGGTAGTGTTAGAGGAGAAAAGGGATGAGCATCCATCCCATAACAGTCAAAGCTACAGAGTGAGTTTTCCTTCTTCAGCAGTCAGCTCAACATTATTGCTCTTCTCTTCAAAATCCTGAGCAAAACACTAAGTTGCTCTTTTAAAGGGGGCAGAACGGAAAGACCCAAACCATCTACCCCAAATACCCAAGTCTGGATTCCAGTTCCCTGGAAGAGAGGCAAGTTCCTTGTCGTGGGTTAGGGCTGGGCTGGCCTCTA
>NW_009715116.1:0-7901 GCF_000703405.1 Apaloderma vittatum
CAGACCAGACCAGACCTATGGTGCCACTTCAATACCTAGTCTGACCTGATACTCTCTAGCAATTGCACACAGATATACATAGTTGCTGAGGTTGCTGGTACTGCAGTGGTGTGGGGCCCTGTAACCCATGACCTGACTCCGATTGCTGGAGCTTAGACCTCTGTATTACCCATGCACACAGTATGGAGACTTCTTTATCCAGGAAAATAGTTGGAGTTTAAGAAGAAAACAGATCACTGTAGTGATCAGGTGCAGACATGGCTAAACAAGCCTGCTAAGCAGCAAAGTGCTTACATACAACTGGTTGCTATTTCCCTACCCTTGTTCCTCCTTAAATCACGTAGATCCCTCCCTTTCTCTGCTTTTCGTTACTGCGGTAAATATCCCATAGTAAGTCTTGTACAACACCAAAATAATTTTTGTGGCATTGCATAGTAAGTCTCGTAGGCCTGTAGCTAGTAACATCCTCAAGTCTGAGAGATGCTCTGGAGAGCCTCTCTTGTCATGAGAGGTTCGTTTCAGCACCATAAGGCTGATGGGATTTGTGTGTCAGCTCTCCAAAGAGCATGAGCTGAGTGCCCTCCTGTGATGGCACTGAGAGTAGCTGGTTCAAATGTTACGGGAGTTTTCCCCCACCTCTGTACTCCTTTGTGTGCAGACTAGCCTTTTATCAGGTGACCAAACAAAAGACAATGACTTTCAAGTCCTTTCCTGCTATTTGAGTAGTTTATTTTTTGTTAGCATCTGGTTCCAGCAGACAGAAGACTTTTTGGCCTGAATTAATCTTCGTACACAGAATGCTCTTCTGATTTCCTGACAATATCAAAACTATTTGGAGGAATTTGGCTGTAGTGGTCTATTAGCGTCAGCAAGGCACAGCAGTATCTGGACAGCAGGCTGTTCTATGGAGTTTTAACTTAAATTGATACTTCCATTTTCCTCTTCATGACAAAGTTTATTATACCAGTCCAAATCAAAGAGCTTGTTGGTGATTGGTGCAAAGCTGGAAGATGCTAAAAGACCTCTTATCCATCTTTCATCCAATCTCCAGATATGATTTCATCTTAAATATAACTTGTATTTTTTCTTATCTCTGGTTCATGTGGTATCCTATAATTACCTGATGTCAGTAGCAAGATTTTGAAATTATCCTTGCAAATACAATAAATGTAATATTTTTTAAATACTAAAAAGTACAGCGGCACAATGTGGAGAAGCTGGCCTCACTTTCTTCTAGTTTCCATGAATTCCTGACTGATACTAAAATGTATGTCTATATAGCAAAGGAAGACTAATGAAACTAATGTTCTGTAAAGGTTTCCTTAATGTGTTAAAGGGCTTGTACATCCTTCACGAGTTCTCTCTTCATGCAAACCTCCTAGGCATCCTAATGCAGGTTGTCAAACTGCTATAGCTGCCAGTTGCACCTTACCTGGACTAAAATAAGCTTTATGGTTGCTCATGAATTACAACTAACAATTGTGTCCTTGGTAGTAGGATTTGGGAACTGCTGATACAAAGACTGTGAGCTTTTATTGTGATAGTGTCACAATTTTTTTGCACAAATGCCGTGTCTGATAGCACTAGTTTACCACAAGGCCAATGGGGGAGAGAGTGTGGTTTCATGGATCACAAGAAGCAGCAGCAGTCCTGAGAACTGGTGAAGAAGCTATCAAATTAACCTGTCCACAGGCAGACCCAGTTGGCTTGCCTGCAAGTAAGACTCTTTAACAGGCAATCTCAGCAGATGTTTCAACAAGGATCATGACTGGTAGCTCCACAATTCAGCAATAGGGGTCATGTACAGGTGCCAAGGCTGTTTTTCTGGCTTATTTATAACAAGCAAGTAATTTCAAAGGCTAGCTCTGTAGTTGGCCTAAATCAGAATTTTGGAGGGGATAGATTTTTGATGTGAAGATAAGTCAACAGTTTATTTTCTCTCCTACATCTAATTACTCCATCTTCTGTGAGTGCATAAGAAGAGGTTAACTGTTTATTCTAATAGTGCCTGTATGCTCCATTTATTTTTTTGGTCTCCATGACTTCTCTATCTGTTTGATAGTCTGTAGTTCAGTCAGACTATCTGCAGTCAGACTTCTGCATGCAGGTTCAATACTCCAGTCTTCCTTGCATTTAGTGTCATGGTGTTTGGATGGATGTCTGACCTAGAAGAACTTGTTCATTAGTTGTTCAATCAATCCTAACAGCAGGAAGCTTATGTATTAAACAGAAAAGATTTCAGGCGCAGTATGAACAGCAACATTTGTGCCCAATGTAATCAACATTGCCAGGTAAATTGGAGTGATTTTATCATTGAAGATGGCAGACCTCTTGCTTATTTCATTTAGAGTGCATTTCAAAGCTATTAGTATTTTCTATCAATAGAAAACTGTACCATGTACTTGCACCTACTTGCAGTGAATTTGAAAAAGGACTTGTAAAAAGTCCCATAACTAGAGTTAGTAGATACCATACAATTACTAGTAGATACCATAATGTGAGCAGTTCACTCTATGCTATTTAGACTTTTATTTTCTGTCCAGGAATGTTGCCTTCCTTAACTAAAAGATCAGGAAGGATGAGGGTAGGAATATGAATTAATTTGTCAGAGTCCTTACTGAAGATTTATCTTGATCATAACAGAATGGTATTTTTCAAAGTTTCTTCATAATAAGTACTCCTTTCTCGCTTTTATACCTATTTTGAAAACTTGAAATAAGGCTTTTTAGGAAAGTTTTTGGCTTTTCCTCTGAAGGTTTTGGTCCTTGGCAGAAGATCCAGTAAACCTTTTCTGACAAAACTGAAGTTGGAACAAAAGGTGATGGTAAAAGTACTTACAGAACAATGTGCTGTTCCTTTGCTTATGCTGATAGTACCTTCTAACAAAGTTTTGTATTCCGTTAAGCGTGTTCTAGTATTGCTAGGTGTTGGAGCTTTAGTGAGTAGTATGCACTGTGCATTAAAGCCAGACTGTACAGTAATGACCAAATACTTCCTTACTTACCTGTAATTGGATCCATTTCAAAAGCATAGAACTACTGATCTCTATGGCCCTTTGTACCTACTATCTACCTACAAAGGTATTTTTTTCTGCCTTGGCTTTGTATTATTTCCTGCTCTATAGATCCGTGTTAAAGAAGCAGGTGAAATAAAAAATTGGTCCTTACCTACATGAGAAGCTAGTTAGACCATAGTAGATGTTTCTGGCAAATTTTTCTTTGCTCTTTGAATATGAAAAGGACAATAAAAAGATTGTTATTTGAAGCTTCTGTTTTTCCTCTGGTTTTACTATTTACATAGAACTTAAAGCAGTTACTATTTCATCAGCTTGCACACTAACTTTATATAGGTACACGAATACAATGTCCATATTTTTGTTACTTCTGACTAAAATCAAAGAAGTTAACAAAATGTCTTAATTAAAGGGTTATATTGATAATTAGATAATAAAGGTATGATTCTACATTATCCTGATGTTCATTCTCTGCTGAATTAATTAATGCACGAATTCCCTTCGGCAAATGCAGGGAGATCCTTGTGATTTAACATCCAAAGCTTAGTCAGGTTCTCCCTGTTGGACTGACCTGTCCTAGTGTTTCTTAAATTCTAAAATTGTTATGAATTTAGATATTAAGATTCTTACAGAACTTACTTAAGTGGTATAACACAAAGATGATCTTTATAATTTAATTTTTTACTCCTTCAATTCAGTTCTGTATTCCATGATTAGCTTTATTTTCAGTCAAGTACTTCTACAATCAGTTCTTTGGAATACTTGTTTTTTCTGGAAGTGGTTTCTTCAATATTCTTGGTTCCTAGCTTGTGTCTAAAGGTCACCAAACCTGACCTTTCTTAATTTTGAATATGTTTGACCAAATGGGTAAAAACAATTTTATTTTTTCTTCCAGTCTTGATCCAGAGCAAAAGGAAATGTTAATTGAAGTGATAGAAAAGCTTTTGAAGGATAGAAGTACGGTAAGAAACAGTGTGCTACTTCATATGCACGTAGTTTTAAGGAGTTCACTTCTGATGCTGTCATTCAGAAGTAATGTAATACACTTGCCTAATCCTTGCTGATATGGTTTTATATGGTTTTAGTTAGAAGTATCGTTGTGCATTTATGCATTATACTATGACTGTAATAATGACCATCTCCTTTAATAAAATGAGTAATTTTACTTGCATCATAGGTATTCTTAATCTGTTTTTTGTTAGCATGTTTTTTATGTATGCTTCTTTAAACTTAATTTTGAAAATGAAAATAATACTATGATTTAAATCAGTGTACAAGTATCTATGTATAAACACTTTTTCATTGGAAAGTTAGGTAAGCTATTCCAATATGCTTGTGATACCATAAGAATAAATTACTTCTGTGTGATACACTGTACGCCTGTTGATGTCAGTCTGCCTTGTAGTGTGTACAGCTCTTAATGATACTTGCTGTGCAGTTGTTTGTTATTGCAAATATCCTGACTTCCAGTCTGGTAAGTAAAATCTGTGTCCTCGGACAATTTCTGTAAATTTAACACTCCTCTTATATTTTGCTTATCTTACATGTCCAGGTTTTCTATATTAATATGTAACAGTGACACACTTTATTTTTTTTCCTGTACCCTAGGAATATGTTTCCCAAGTCTAAGACAGAAAGGTAATTGGGCAAGAAGTCAGATAGACTTCAGAAGGAAAACAGAGTTGTAAATTAACACAATCTCTTGTTACTCTTGTTCAAGTTACTAATTTAGTGAATGTAATCCTTTTTGAGTAAATGGAAGTATTACTAGGCACCAAGTAGCGTGTTCCTTCATCTCTTATTTGCCAAGTTTTTTTTTGTAGCACACAGGAGTATAATGTCTGTTGTTCTAGCACAGTCCAGGTGTTCAGGACATAAATGATGCTGTTCTCTAAAAGACACCTTGCAACTTCCACTGAAGGGTTACTGAAGGAGAGTGTCAGAGCTTAGTGGCTCAGCAGACAGTAAATCAGTTAGTTCTCCTGACTAGCATCTATGCTTGACCTGTACTCATTTTTCAGAGGCCTTTGTGCTTCTGTGGAGTTGCCCCCCCAGTGGTTCTTCGTGTATTTTCTTTTCATGGTTCATGCTCTTGGTGTGCATGCAATCTGTGAATGTGAGATTAGAATCTTTATACCTGTGGAGGCATAAAGGGCTGAGAAGCCATCTTGATTTCTTTTTGTCGCTGTTGGCAGGAAAATAAAATCCCTGAGGTTTTACTCTGTTTCCTAGTCCTTATTGCTTATGGTGAATGGCAGTTACCCAACAAGTAGTCATTTACACATTTACCTTAACGAAATGTTAGAGGAAAAAAGTATAGAGTAGGTTTAAATCTTCGTTTTCCCCAGTATGCTGATCGTGGCACTTGCAGTTACCTACAAGAGGATTAATGCTCAGTGCCTAGTATGTGCCACAATTCCGGTGGACACTGTATTTATGAAGATACAAGCTGAAGCAGTAGTTAGTTGTGCTATTTTGTCAGCATATTTGAGATGCTAACGATAATGGTCTAGAACTGGATCTTCTGGACCTCTTTGGAGACCTTACGGTTAACTGCTTTGACTTTTTCTTCCCTCAGATTCTTCTTGGTCTTTTCCCTAACAAAAACTGATTCCAGCCTGGGCTGAGACAGCTTCAGAAGTTTTAGTATTTCAGGATGTGATATGAAGAATTATTATTCCAAAAGGAACCATAACAAATCTCTCTTTGGGACCCTCTGAATCAAAATCAAGTATTAATATCTGTTCTTTCATCCCAGACTCCACTGCTTGTTGTGACCTAAAGTGAGTTGGTCTCACTTTAATCTTTGATGGATTTGGGGAGACCAGTCTAGCACGTAGAAGCTTCGCCTTAAGTAGTTATCTTTTGTCATATTCCACTGAAAGTTTCCAGAAAGTCTCCACATTAAGTAACAGCAAGTGCATGTTGCAGAAGTTTTATTAGCAGGTACCTCAAATCTGAATAAGCTTATTCTTTGCCTCTAATTGGAGAACATAGCAATTTGGTCCCAGTGTAGGAAATGGAGTACCCATATTTAGCTTTTAAAGTTGGAGGAGATGCCACTGCTTTTGGTCATCCTTATGTACAGATGTCATAGAATCATAGAATGGCCTAAGTTGGAAGGGACCTTAGAGATCATCTAATCCAGCCTCCCTGTCATGGGCAGGGACACCTCTCAACTAGATCAGGCTACCCAAGGCTCCATCCAACTTGGCCTTGAACACCTCCAGGGAGGGGGCAGCCACAACATCTCTGGGCAATTTATTCCAAAGTCTTGCCGCTCCCGTACTGAAGAATTTCTTCCTAAGGTCCTATCTAAATCTGCCATAGGTTGGCTACTTTTAAGTCTTATTTAAAATCCTCTTGGGAAATTTATATTAACTTGAACCACCTTTTGGTGTTCTTTAAGGGAAGCTGAATTTTATAGACTTAGCATAAAAGAAAAAGCTGCTTTATATACATAGAATCAAAAGCTTATAGAAAATATTTTGCAGTCTTTGAAGAAAGTTATGTTGAGTTTGTTCGTAGAATCGTTATGGATGGAAAAGATCTTCAAGATCATCAAGTCTGCATGTTGCGACAGGGATTCTAGAAATGGTCCAAGCTGTAGAACAGCAGCATTTTATCGTAGCCTTATGGAATGTATATGTTTGATTAATGGTGTTTCTCATTTTTTTGCAGCTTCTTTTGCCTATTTGGCAGACAGATGGCCTAAAATTTGAAGGGTGATAATGTGGAACTTGGACTGCAAGTGTTTCCTTGACACTAATCTTTGCATTCATGCAGTTTAAATGCACGGAAGCTGTTTCCTTTCATCAGTATTAGCTGTCATCTCCTGATAATCTAATGTCAGCAGATCATTTTGTTAGGAAAGTGTTTTCAGTAAATAGTGTCTTTGCAAGAGTGGGAGAAACCTAGTGACTTTGGAATTGTTGAACATCAGTGATTCTCTGCCTTTTTCCTTTTGATGTAAATGTCAAGTTACTTTTGGCCTTTGTTTGTCCTTAGGACTGATGAGTCTCAGATAAGCTATAAGGCTTTGTATATAAAAACTGGATGTGGAAAAATCCACCATGTGATTTTTTTTTTTTTTAAATTTTGTTTTGTTTTTTTTTGGTTCATATGTTTTAAGCATATTTGGAGAGAGAGTAATTATTAACCTTAATAATGTATATAATAGTTGAATTTTGTTCAAGTGGTGATTGAAATTTCGCTTTAATTAAAAGTAAACTTTTACTTGCAATTTTTCTGTTTTCTTTAGCTATTTGACTTCAGACAGTTTTTGAAGCTTACTGACATAATCTCTACATTAAAGTGAGACAGAATAGCTGCTAAACATGGATACCTCTAAATTTATGTAAACCAGATATTCTTTTCAGAAAGAACATGCTATTGTGTATTATTACTGCAGTTTGTGTTGCATGGAAATGGCAAAATGTATTTAAATTAGTCAGAGTCATTTTACATTTGAAATAGCAAGAAACTGGATGGAAACTTTACTACAGTAAAATTAAGCCATTTTTTCAGACTGTATAAAATGTGTTCATTTTTTAGCTCACAATCAGTAGTAAATCTTAATATAAGCTGAGGTAAGCAAAAGTTAAAATAAGATGAGATCTAACCTTAATCCAGCACTTCATTACATTTTCTGGTGAGATAAATGAAAGATCACTTTACTCCTTAAGTGACTTAATGTGAAGATTCAATTAAAAGCCAAGCTCTCAGTTAATCTTAGATGCAAAATTATCAAGTGCAAACCATCGTTAGCATACCCTCAAGGGTAGGTAACTGAGAATTGGAGTGTATCAACAAAGCTGTGATTTTGTGCCTTTGGATTTAATTTTTAATCAGCTAAGATGTTTACAAGTATTTTTAATATAGAGACTTA
>NW_009715117.1:0-665 GCF_000703405.1 Apaloderma vittatum
GCGCTTCCTCTGCCTTTTTGGTGGAAATCCTTTTAAAATCAGTCTCCCATGCTGTGATTTTTAATCGCGTGAAGTATTTAGGAGAGCCCCAAACCCCGCTATTCCAGCTTCGTGAAGTACTTTAAACCAAAACGAAACAAAACAAAAAAAAATAAAAGAAAACCCAACCTTGACAAAAATTAAATTACATCATCATCTGTAGCCAGATGGTCTCTATTAGTCCTGAAATGTTTCGAAAGGTACCTTTTATAAACCCCAAACTACTATAGGTGTCTTTTGAAGGGATCAAACAGAAGAAAATGTCCTTTTCTTGTATTTTCATTATTTTATACGATCATAAAATCGTTAAAGCCCTGACTCTCAAAAAAAATATATATATTTAACCGGCAGTTAAACGACACCGTGACAAAAAGCCATCGCCATAAATAACGTTAATACGGCTACGGACACAGATAGTCATCTTATTGAAATACGCTCAGTCTGATAAATCAGGCTTTGATCCCGCGTCAGCCGGTGTCAAGGTTAAATGTGTTCCCCAGCTTTGTAAGAAGCGCTTTAACTCCTCTTCTACGCCAAGACTTTTCAGTCTGGGCTTGGTCGGGGTCCCCAGTTCGAGGGGAAAGTTTGTTTTTCCGTTCTAACCCGTTACACGGAGCCGTTTCACA
>NW_009715118.1:0-8074 GCF_000703405.1 Apaloderma vittatum
CCCTTCCAGCCTAGGCCAGTCTAGGATTCACTGATTCTATGACACTCTGAGGTTTCCCCCCATTTATTTCCACATCTCTACACTGAGTAGACAGAGCAGGTCTCCTGGAGCTGCATTTCGCTGCCTGAAATTCTCAATTTGTTTTTGTTTTTTTTTTTTCTTATTTTTAAGGAAGAAACCTAGTTCAACCAGCTGCAACCACTAATCCAAAGATGATGCCATGACACCAGCACATGAGAGCTGAACCAAGAGCTGAGGCAACGGAAGATGCCTCCTCTGAGCCAGCCCTGTCCCACGGAGGCTTCTTGCCGCCTCCTGCAGAGTCAGCACCAAAGGACCATCCGCTGATGCAGGTGAATTTGAACTTGAAACAGCTGGAAGCAGACACACGATTTGTTTGTCTGCTGGCTGTACGCAGAGCCAGGCAGCTGGTCCAGGGGAGTCAAACAGTTGGAAGAATCAGTATCTCAAAAACACCGGAACAAAATTCACCAGAAGTTGTTTGTCAGAGCCCTCAGCTTGGCCACTTCCAGCACATGCCACGCATTTTAGTAACAGCAGCAGGACTCTCCCAATGTTTTTCATTGTGAGTGACGGAGAGCACTTCACGATTCTTAACTAAATAAATGCTGCAGGGAGGGTAGGGAGGTAATGGACAGAAACAAATAAAAGATTTGAATGTATTTTCTTTTTTGTACACTGGAAACAAAGCTGCTGCAGGCAAAGATACTACAGGGAACCTAAATCATTTAAGTATTTAAAAATGCTAAAGCTAAGGTTCTGTTTACAAGTTATAGGCGCTGCATTACTTTTAAATTCTATTAATAGAAAGACAACACTTTCTATTATTATTCTCCCCCCTCCCGAGATTCATCCCTACTTGGCATAAAAGCCTGCACGACAAGCAGAAGCTCCACGGAACAACCAGGGCGAGGAGCTGAGAGCGTCAAGCCCCTGTCAGTGAAGTTATGATGAAGTGGTTCAGGGAAATCGAGCGCCCAGGACACCGTATCTGATTCACTTTTTGATAAAGTCCCGTGCTCCAGATGCACGCGTCGCTTTACACCCAACACGTCTGCAGCGGAGATAATCTTACTCCTTTAACTGCGCACAGGCTCCACCTAAATTAGGTTAGTAGAACATGCCTATGAAGAGGGAAAACTGCAGACTTGCAGAGGAGGGGGGGGAAAGAAAAAAAAAGGCAATTCGCTTATTTTCTCTTAGTTTCTACCAGGACAAAACAATCACGAAACAGAATTTAACAGCATTTCTGTTGTTATGCAGACCGTCTTTATAGGTCATTTGACAAAAGGGAAGTGTGTGAGAGTTAGCATGGTTGTGGTTGCGACAGCAGTCCCAGACCTATTTTTAACTTAGGTAGCACTTGCTTTATACAACAGCTATTACCAATTAAGGATTGAAAGGAATCTTACAAATAGATGGCTTAAAATTTTTAGATTGAAAAGAATTCTGGCTTTTCAGGTAATTTAGGGCATCTTTAAACCTTCAACATGTAACAAGTCATCACTTTTAGCACACAGGAGACAGGGTTTAAATGAAGTATTTTCACCACACGTTTTTTATTCTTCAGCCTTTGCTGTATTTTCTCTTCCTTCCCTTTGAAACTTCCTCTTCTGATTTTCCACAAAGGTTCCTAAGAGCATGCACAAACCCACAGCGTTTCCTGGGTGTTTAGAGCCGAGACATCCACATCGCAGCCCCTCTGCGGAGCGGCCAGCAGGATTTTGGTGGTTTGATAAAGGCCATCCCCTCTCACTGCCAACACGCCCGCTCAGCCTGGGCTGCTTCCAAGGAGCTCCTCCAGCACCCTTCTAGCTTCTGACAGGCTCCTCGGAGGTCTCCGAGCTTCCACTTGCAGACTCCCCGGTCTGGGATTTACTCTTGGCAGGATTCAAAGGGAAGTCGGAAAAGCTTCCAGCAACCCCCCCTCCCTCCTTCTGCAGGGCACGGAGCCAAGCGCGGCACGAAAACATGTCTGCTCCAAGGTCTGCCCGTCTTAACTACAGTAGAGACCAGGTCTGGAAGGGTTAGGCTTACTGAAGACCGCAGAGAAGCAGAAGAAAAAAGCAAGGCAAATACACAGCGAGCTGTGCGAAACCCTCCTCATCGCTTACGGAGGGGAGAGGAACCACCACAGCCCCATGTATATTTGGGCAGGATGGTTACTCAGCGATGCCCAAACCCCACACAGGACAGCCCAGGGGAAATTAAGGGCTGGAAAGTTCAGGGAGCTCTCAAGATGCAGATCCACCCGGTAGGAAGAGCGAGCAGCCCGCAAAGTTAAGACAAAAGTATGAATGCAAAGCACATGAATGCCACACTTGGGGGACGACTCTATTCTAGATACAAAGCGGCATTAATTACATTACAACGAAGGCTTCAACCTGATTAACAAGTATTTCGGGTATTACAATCTAAATTTCTCAGCTTGCAATCACTTTGCTGAGCGTGGACAAGTCCTCTGATTGCTTTTAAGGCGTTTTGCTATTTCCTATATTTACTTGAGGGTTTCCTCTTGATCCCGTTTACGGGAACACTGCAGCCTGCACTGTTCGCAGGCTGTACCTCAAGAGGACGGCGGATTTCGGGGGCATCCAAAAGGAGAAGGAGACAACTTTGTGCTCTCAGCTACTCTGTGATTGCACAAACGCTGCCAAGGCAAACCCCCGGAGAGCAGCTGTGCTACGGGTGAAGTCACTGCTGAGTGAAAGCAGACGACTTGTTTCTAACAACATATATGGTGAACTCCAAACGCAAATTCGAGATGAAGCTCAGTCATTTTTCCCCGCTCACTTTGCTACCGGTTTGTTCAAGAGTGTTGCAAAGGAGCTCGTGATTTAAGCGACAGCTAGAAAAACCGCAGCCTGCAAGTGTGCAAAAGGAGTTCCCTGCTCTCGTGAACTAGAACCTGAGGATTTTTTTATTTCCCCGATCACTGCAATCTCTAACTTGTACGCAGCTATTCCTTCCAGGAACACAGGATTGTAGTACCATATATAACACGCTACCTATAGCCTTTTTCTTTTCCTTTATTAATCTGCTTTTAAATAATGAATTTAACCATAGTATTCCCTTTAATCACGCAGCAACTGAGTTCTCCATATCTTTTTTTTTTTATGCTGTATCTAAAGGAAAGTGCATGTTATCTGCATGACTGAACTCACCTCACATAATCCTAAAAGCAGAGCCCATGCTGTTACCACCAGAAATTAGGAACAAAGACAATCAAAGTGCATTCTCCTTAACAAAGAGTTAACCTAGAGGACAACCCTGACATAGATCATTTAAAGCACACGTCCTGCCATTGAAATGGCATCTAAATTAAGGCTGGCAACTCCTTTAATGGTTTCAAATGCTACAAACTTGTCTTGGATAAGGGAGTGGGAAAGAGCACGAGCAGAGAGCTCTGGGTGCCCTGCAAGTGTGATGTGAGAGCGGCTTTAAGGAGCTCCTGACGTTCGGTTACTTCGTGATATTCTCCCACAGCAGCAATAAGCTGCTCTGGCCAAGCAAATTCATTTTCATTTATAATCATCACTGAAGCAGCCTATTGGGACTGAACCACACCCCAAAATACAGCTCTATTCTTGCCCAGAGATGGGCTTAAGCACATCATTCAACCTATCCTGAACCACAGCGTTGGAATCACTAGCCCCGACTGAAGACTGGCAGAAACTAATCCCTGCTTCAACAACATGGCTCTCTCTCACTTATCCAGCCAACCCGAGGGAATAAGAATCAGATGTTTTTTAGAAATGGCCCTAATTGTCCTTTAAGAGACTCATGCCTCCTTCAGAGAGGTCAAGGTGAGAGGAAATAATTCAAAAACTGTTTGTCAAGCAACTGGACTCCAGTAAAGTAGCCTTTCTAAAGCTGGTACTTCCTTTATGCTTTTCCTACTATTCTTCTTTTAGCAAGAAGAGAGAAGACGCCCTGGGGGAAAAAATCCCCCTCCAAACTACAGATTACAGTTGCCTTCACTGCTGGTCACAAATTTTCTCACCTTATGCTTTATCTTTAATGTGATGCTAATGGTAACAATTTCTCGCTTGGGCTATCATGCACCAGCTGGCAGAAGCACAGCACGATGCTCCCGCCGGCCACAGAAAATCTGCACTTTCACATGCTAAACCTGAAGTCACGTGATTTTATAATAATCCGTCGAGTCAAGCCCGAGACATTCATCCTCAAAATCCCAGGGAAACCCTACCGTGATTTGCTCATCCTACTCTTTAATCTGCCATGGAAATACATCTCCACGCTTGGAGTACTTGTATTCAAAGGATACCGAAACCCAACACTTAAGGGAGGGGTTACAGAGCACTGGCCAAAATGCACTGTGTTAAGGACAGCACAAATTTGATTTTCATAAATCAGTGAATTACCAAACATTTTCAGACCAAGTTTCCCCCCTGCTGCAACTCAGATAAAAGCAGGCTGTTGCTTTCCATAGCATTACCCTGCGGTATTTTTTGAATACGCATGTGATGGGCAAAGGTCCGGCTGCTGGAGCCGCTGCCAAATTTAAGAAACAGTCTAAAAGTGCCGTTGGTTTGTTTTGTCCTTTTCTCCCTCTCTCCCCTTGCCGTGTTGAACGTAACGAATGCGTTCTTACAGAGGGCTGCAAACTCCACAGAAGCCCCCTGTTCCAGGCTGGGTGCCTGCCCCCAGTCGCGATTCTTGAGGGATGCCACACGCACAGCTCGCTAGGAAGCGTTTTGGAATCACATTTTTACCTTGTATATCCTGAATACAATTGAAAATGAGCACCTCAGACAGCAAAAACCATCCTAGTTTTCCCATCCCACCGTCCAGAACCATTGTCTCCTTGCAGTGCCCCAAGTTGCCACCAGAGCTACCATCAGACCTCATGGACTTCTCTTGAAGTCCATACATTTCAACACAGATGCGCAGGTCCACACAAGTGGCTCTGGGTGCAAGATAAAAATTACACCATCTGTCAGAATTGTCCCAGGCAGGCAACAGAGCCGGTCCCACAAGACTTTCCAACCTGAAAACCACAGCTTGACTTCGGAACACAGAGCTTGCTAGTCATGGAGCCATCGCTTAGCCCAGTTCTGAGCGCTGGCTGCGACTGAGAAGTCACGCTCTGCTCGGACAGCCCGCAAAAGGAAAGAGAACCACAGAATCACAGAATGTTTGGGTTGGGAGGGACCTCTAGAGCTCACCCAGTGCCACCCCCTGTCAGAGCAGGGTCACCCAGGGCAGCCCCACAGGAACGCGTCCAGGCGGGTTGGAAAGTCTCCAGAGCAGGAGACTCCACACCCTCTCTGGGCAGCCTGGGTCAGGGCTCCGGCACCTGCACAGGGAAAAAGTTGGGGGAACATCCTGTCCTCCAGCTTGTACCCATTGCCCCTTGTCCTGTCCCTGGACATCCCTGAGCAGAGCCTGGCTCCGTCCTCCTGACACTCCCCCTTTCCATATTGATAACCATGACTGAGGTCACCCCTCAGGCTCCTCTTCTCCAGCTGCAGAGCCCCAGCTCCTTCAGCCTTTCCTCCCCAGGGAGATGTTCCATCCCTCCATCATCAGTCACGTTCCTCGTCATCGAGGGCTTGCTAAGCGCTGCTGGGGAGGGCGAGCACACGAGGAGCGATGAGCCGAGCTCCCGTGGCCAAGCACCAGGTCTCTGAGTCAGGAGCACACGGCTCAGCGTGGGAGGTGGGCAGCTCCTCCACAGCATCCCCAGGGCTGCTCCGAGACCCCGGGCGGCCACGGCACGTACCTGCAGGGGGGACAGTGAAGGGGTTCGGGATAGCCTCACCCACTGGTTCTTACCGCACCTCCAGCCACAGCGGCGGATTGAGGGAACGTTACACAGGGACATCTGGAGTTTGGTCCTGCTCCTCGGCACATTTTGCCCCGCACCACCAAGGTATAATAGAGGGCAGGGGATAACCCTGATGCTCATACTAAAAATTCCTGTACTCATAATGGAAATGTTACTCAAGTCATGTTTTGGCGCTCTCATTTTATCCCTAAAAAGAAGCAATAGATACACCCAGGCACACACAAAACTCTTCCCTACAGCCCCCTGGCTCTTTTCCAAAAGCATTTCAAACAATCTACAATTACTAACTAAAAGTAATTGAATGTAAGGCTCAAGAAAGTCGTGGCATTTTTTGTTTTGTTAGGTTTTTTTTTAACATGAACTTTTGCTGGTTTTTTTTTTTATTATTGTAATGGACCATTTACTTTCACGCTTGTTTGTCACTGTGCTTGAATCAAGAAACTCTTCTGAAACGAGTGCAAGCTGTAACTTTCCTTCCATTTTCCTATTCTTGAAAGGATGAGAGCAAAGTGCTTCTACCTGATATATAAGCCGCTTAAGTCCTCTTTTTACTTCTGTTCATGCAAACACACTCCAGGAGGAGGAGTGAAGTACACGTAGGTTTTGATGGCAAATTCACCATCTGGAAAGAAATAAATGGACAGTCCTTAGCCCTTGCAGGAGTCTCCATTAGGAGACACAGAATAACTCTTCAGTAATTCAGTTGCCACAGAGCTGGGATTTTGCCAGGAATCCAAGGCGCAAAGCTTGAGAGTTTAGTTGTATTTATTTGTGTCAAAACAGTCTGGCTATATTTCCATTATTTTATGTGGTTTCCCAGCGAGGAAGACGTTACAAAGGGCTGGGAACAGGTTGGACATTTTTTGGCTTAGGGATGAAATCCGTGCAAAGCTGGGAGAGGAGGAGAATAAAGCGATCTTTTCAAACTTCACAAGCCAATGGTCACAGATGAGGGCCCTATATTACTCAATGCCAGAAAGCGCGGGGCACCCCTTAAACCTTGAAAAAGATTGGAACGGTTCCCTTCTCCAGCCTTCAGTCACCGCGTGAAAAATTCAACTGCAATTTGCATTTAGTACAAAGCACTTTCTGTAGGCTGACAATAGGTAGGCAGACCAGAAAGTGTACATAACAAGAACGGAATCCTAGTTTTAAAGACTTGCACGGCTTTTGTCAGCAGTGAAGTGATCCCCACTTCCCCCACCAGCCCAAGAAAAACCAATAAATACATCTAATTCCCTCCGCTTCATAGCGTAAATCAAGAGTAAGAAAGCAGAAGTTTAGATTAAAAAGCATCGAGGCAAGTTCAGGGACATGTTAAATGGAATTGCTTATTTTGCTATTCCTATTAAATAGGCAAGCTCCATGCATCTGCCACCCAGCCCTGTTCTTTATGATCACTATTCACCATCAATCACTGAAGCTGCACGTCAGACCTGCCCAAGTGAAGTGCCCGCTGCTCGGAACGCCTGCGATGTGCACTTTGTGCGGGGAGGGAGATGACAGATGAACTATTATATTACCAAATATCTCGGGGAAACAAGAAAAAAAAAAAGGATCTTCTCCCCATTCCATAAATTTCTGTGACACTTCAATTAATCTCCCAGTGCTGTGTACAGTCCATACACTACGTGACACGAGCTACTGGGCCCAAGGATAAAATATCAGAGCAGAAAAAGTCCTAAGTGAGTCTTAGCCGAGATGGTGAGACTTAAAGTAACTGCTCAAACAGCAGCAGCGCCTTTCACAGCCGCATGCACAGAGACAAAAGTGGCTGATAATTAATGCAATAAAAAAAAGCAGCTTTACGATCTTTGTCACCAAGTTCTCATTAACTCTCTACCGCTCCCTTCTCCCCCTGCATATCTGCCTTTCAGCAAGAGCAAGGGAAAGCACGGGTGGACTCCCGCGCAGCCACCCGGTTCTGAAAAAGCATTTCAGAGTTAACATTTCCTTACCTTTTATAGAAACCGTGGAGAGGCTGCAGACATAAAAACTGCCAGTAATCCAAGCAGAAGGCCTTTAACTTCAGCATTTTCGGATGCGACTGCCGGCGGTGGCTAGGTTTTAGCAACGCAATGCTTCTTTTTGTGCTCTTTTTTTTCTGTGTGTGTGTGTGCTGTGACTCGAATGACTCGAGCCTGGTCCAACGCTCTCCCTCGCCCTTACGGCGGCGGCATCAATGTCTGTAATTGCTCGCCCCGCACGCCGCTAGGCACGCGCGCCGCCCCGCACCTGCAC
>NW_009715119.1:0-4998 GCF_000703405.1 Apaloderma vittatum
AATAATAATAATAATAATAATAATAAAAGAATGTAGGCATTCACAGAAATGGAAAACTGTAGCAATTAGGCCACCCTTGCATGTCTCACTCAACAAAAAGACATTTGTCCTTTGACTCAAATTACTGAGTTTCAGGAATTTTGTCACTGCCTGTACTGATTCTGGCTGAAGTACAGTTAATTTTCTTTACAGCAGCCTCTGCGGTGCTGTATTTTTTATTTGTGAGGAGAAAAGTGTTGATAAGATACCAATATTTTAGTTACTGCTGAGCAGTGCTTACACAGAGCCACTCCACTAGCAAGTAGGCTGCGGGGGAGAACAAGGAGTTGGGAGGGGACATATCCAGGACAACTGACCTCAGCTTACTAAAGGCATATCCCGGACCATAAGATGTCATGCTCTGAATATAAAACAGTAGGAAAGAAGAAGAAAGGGATTACATTTGGGGTTATGGCATTTGTCTTCCCATGTCTCCATTACGCATGATGCAGCCCCTCTTTCCTGGAGACGGCTGAACACCTGCGTGTCAATGGGACTTGGTGAATTAATTCCTTGTTTTGCTCTGCTTGTGTGCGCAGCTTTTGTTTTAGCTATTAAACTGTTTTTCTCTCAACCCATGTGTCTCCTCATTGTTACTTTCCTGATTGTCACTGCAGAGGAGTGAGTGAGCGGCTGTTTGGAGCTAAGCTGCCAGCTGGGGTTAAGTCACATCACTGTCCTTTTAAAATTCCTACCTGGTAGGACTGATTGGTCTATTATCTTTTCCTTTCTGCTTTTATTGAACGTAACATTCTGGTGAATTAAACCGAATTGATCTAGTATAGCCACATGCATACTATCTAGTATGAGCCCCAAAACAAGCTAAAACGTGGTGTTTATAACTTGGTGCATTCCACATTTATCACTGTAAAATAAATACTAGGGATGTTGTACTCCCTTTAAACGTTCAGATTAGTCCCTTTTTCTGCTCAGAGTTTATTCTTGACAGAGAATATGATAAACAAGATGCTCGTTTCTCGCAGTTCTTATGAACACTTTTTTTCTGCTCGAATGCACTTGAAGTCTCTAGCAAAAACGCCTACTCTGATTAGCACTGCTGGAGAAGAGATTTCCAAATATTTTTGTGAGTTAAATGTATTAGGTTTGCTCTGCTATTATTTATGGCAGTCCTACTTTTTATTCTCCACAAGCGTTCAGACATTTAATCAGAAATGTAATAAAAGAACTCATTCAAGTCTCAAGCTGCTAGAATATGTCAGAGCAGTGCAATGCCCATAATGCCCACATGCTGATCAGTTCTTTTTCTGAAGTATCCATATTAAATAAAGCTATTTGGCACACTTCAAAACACATTTTCAGATGTTCATAGGTATCCTGCGGCACCAAGGAAAACATCATACTGCACTTGCTGAGCTGCTAAGTTGTCATTGAATCTCATTTTATTGTTTCTACAGCCAGTGATTTAAAAAGTGACAAATTTTAAAAATACCAGAAGTATATCTGAAAGGCATAATTGTGTTTGGTCCTGTGGATCTTCATAGATATTGCCACGGAATCTTTCTTAAGATTTAAATATGGTTAAATTGATATAAATCAAGGTGGAATTTTTGTTGTTCAAATTACTTCAGCTTCAGCAACAAGTAATAAAATGGTAATGGAAATTAAAGGAAAATTATGTCATTGAATTTGTAATTTGAAATTTTATTTCACTTATTAAAAATATATGTAAAACATGAGATAGTTTAGTCAATGTTTGTGAAAAACACAACAGAGAAATCTACAAATTTTGACTTTTTTCCTTCTTTTTTTTAAAGTGAAATATTTGCTTGAATCTGTGGACTTGCAAGTAATACAACAGATAATTAAAAAAAGGTTTCATTCTAGTCGTCTAACACATTGAAAGCAGTGTGAATTTTCAAAGAAAATTTATTTATATATATATATAAAAATATTCAGAATCAGGCCCTTCTACATTTCATTTTTCAGATGTTTAATGTTTTTTTCCCTGATGTGTATCTGCCTTAAATTCCCATCAGGTCTGTGGAGTTGCTCTAGATTACAGTACTAAAGGATCTAATTTCACCTTTTGTGTTCAAATCCTGACTTAGAGCAAACCTCAATTTCATTTAAAAACTAATATCCAGATCCCTGTCTTTGTACAAAATAAAGATGTATCACAAGGTCAGCATAATTGCAGTCTCTGCAGATATCTGGTTATATGCCAGTTTTAAGTAGTGTTAAATCAGCAAAAATGTCTGGAGAATTGTGAACAAATTTGTCAAGAGATACCAGTCATAATCCTAGCCTGAATTTAGGGTCAGAGTTGCTCTATATTACCAGCAGAGAAGAAGTAAAAAAAGGTCAAGATACATATATCGTCTTGTCAAACACTGAGTATTTGAAGCCAGGATAATGTCTTACTTACATAAGCCCTACATGTATATACACTTTTGTGAAGGTAAAGAGGTGGCTTCTAATTTTACTTTGTTCCTTCCTTGTTTTTTGCTAAAGAGCAGACATCATAGCTTTACTCTGGAAAGCAACAGTGTTACAGGATTGTCTTTTCCTGTTTGTGATTGATTTATTATGTCCCTACCTGGTGTTAATTATTTTTATAAATAAGGAAACATAAAGCCATGAATAATTCAGAAAACTCAGTAGAATGAAGGATAGAGTATGACAGTCAATGAAAAACTGTATTGGTAAAATTACCTGGACATCTATCTACATAATTCAAAATACTTCACCCTGTTCAATTGCAGCTGGCCCAAGACTACATCTTTATCTATAGCTGTCCTTCTGGGCATATTGAGAGACAGATGAGTTTTGGACACTTCTGAGAAGTGGGCCTCTAACTCAGCATTAAAGCTCATTATGAACAGAAAATCAAGCATTCCTCCAATTCTCTTCCTTATAGTAGATCCAACAATCATAACATTACTACTGGATGCAGAAAACTTTATAGTATGGACAATGTTTTCCACTGGCTTGACCACAGGAAATATATTAAATTATACATTCTCTTTGAACAGAATGGAGTATTTTAGAATTTTATATTCAATATTTTTGTGGAAATTTGAAACCCAAATGAAAGTCATCTCCATTAATCTGAAATATTTATAGTTTGTGAAAAATAATGTTTGCTTTTTCATGCTATTCCCCTCACCCTAAGATAGATGTTAAAAATTTTGCTAAGTGTTTATTTTTGTTTCTCCTTGTAAACAGGATCAAGAAAAGGAGTCCCAGTAATGATGGTGGTGTTCATTTGAGAAGAAGGCCTGATTGTATGAGTGTGGGGAATTTAGGAACTTCAAATTACTTCATCTTCTATTACTGGAGCACTACAGATTCATAGACAAGGAAAAAGAAAAGGGCTCTGTGTAGACCAATGATTACATTACTCTGGGGTACTAGTTTGTTACACTTGAAATGTTTTTCTTTTTGAATCAGTGATTCTTAAAGATAAAAGTATCTCTTTGAGTAAAGGTCTAAAAGCTTGTCACTCTCCATCTTGGCCATATTGCATTAGAGTTACTAATCATTTCAGGAAGCCATTTCTGGATCTTTAATATGAAGCAATCTCAGGTTTTGAAAGTGCTATACTCTTCCATGAAAGGGTTTCATATCTATAGCTAACCATCATTGTATAAATAAAGATCTATTTTTCAGTGCTTAAGTCAAGGCTAGACCATCTGAATTCTCCTGAAATAATTTAGCAGAAATAATTTAGAGGTCTATCTGGGAGATGTTTTTCAGCTATCAAAAATAAATGCTATACGTGATTTCTAAAGCTGTACCTTCTAGTAAAGAAATGAAATTCATTAAACATATAGGATCACATTTCATATTGTTTTACTCAACCTTTTTTCTGTTTTTGTTACAATAGAATTGATGTTATTGCTACCATATATAAAGAACACTTTAAATGTAGAAGTGCAGAGAAACAAACCAAAGTCCATACCTAGTAATGATAGCTTTTTCTGATGGATTTCAGTATATGTAATTGGAGACTATGGACATTCAGGTAGTTCTTTGAGAAGAATGTGTATAATCATGAAAAAGTTGTATTATTTATGTTTTTTCTTTGTACAAATATGTTTTTAAAACTATTTTTCCCATAATTTTTTTTTTATGTAGCAACAGAAAAATAGTAATTTGTAGAGTTCTCAAACTTAGCTAAAAAACTTCATAAACCGCAGGACATTTTTGTGGTTTTTCTCTTTGTTACTCCTCTGGACTACATCTGGTTAATTAGAAACTGAAATGAGTTCTAGGTATCAGTGATCACAATAATTTTGGCAAAATACAGAAATAATGAAAAAAACTGACCCGCTCGAAATACTGGTCGATTTATGTTTTGCCTCACTCTGTTTGCAAAACTTTTGGATGTGAAGGAGTAAAAAATAATAAGTTAAAAACTTTATTCCTCTATTAATTTTTTTCAAGGGTGGAAAAAGTGGAGTTCACAAGTCATATCTGTAGCTAAATTGAACTGTCACATGCTACTGAGGGTCATTCCAACGAAGATGCCCTAGCTGGAAGTGTTTTGTTTCTATTCATGGTTTCGACACATATGGCATTCTCTGATAATCTTCCATGACTCCATACTGCACTGTAAATTGAACTGGGTATCTTGGGCACAGTGCCAGTCTTATATATCCATTTGGAACTTCTAGCATTCACCCTGACCCTATGTGAACCACACAAACTTTGTAATCTTGTCTCTACTCCTTATATAATGTGAACCTGCTTGACTTGTGCCATTAACTACTTCCTTGCAGCAAAAGGGATCTGTGTGTGATGAGGTGAAGCCAGACAGAAACGGCTTTTTCCTGTGGTTCTCAGGATATACCTTAAATTTCATCTGCTGTATTTCTTCAGTTTTCAATCCCATTTCCTTTCTATTACCTCACCCATCTCAGATGCAGAGGCTTCCTTATACATCCTCTATGCTTACTACATCAGTTACTGATCATAGAATCATAGAATGGCCTAGGC
>NW_009715120.1:0-292 GCF_000703405.1 Apaloderma vittatum
AAGTGGTTCCTCCAGTGGGGGAAAACCTCCTGTAACGCACCTGCTGGACAGCCAAGCCCGACCCAAACCGTTATGGGTGGATGGAACTTGACCCGTGCAGGAGTTGGCCCAAACAATCCTCATAAATAACGCCCGGTGTTGGTGTTTCTGCTGCCATTAGTTACTACCAGCAGTAGCACGTTATCAGCCTCACGCCCCTGCTCTTTAATCGGCGAGGCCACGGTGTTATGAGGCGAGCGCGTCGCTTCGAAGCCATGCAATAGAGCCGTTTGCTTACAGCACTTACTGGAAG
>NW_009715120.1:312-1236 GCF_000703405.1 Apaloderma vittatum
CCTGAATTTAAGCCAAAGAAAGTAATTGAGCACTGAGTCTCATCATCCTCCCCCGCGCCGCAAAAAAATAAAATAATAAAGAAAGAAAATAAAGGCCTGGAAAGCCTTTTTTGCTCCCCGAGCATTACCTTGCCATACTCGAGGGCGTAGGAGACCGATTCGGTCGGGCCAGGAAGTTTCCCTTTTTTCCGTATCGGCACGAAGCCGATCCCCAATCTCTGAGCCAGGGAGGGGCCTATGAGGAATCCGCGGGAGTCCAGGCCTGGGGAAGGGGAGAGCAGAGCAGCGGAGACACTCGGAACAGAACTTTGCACGACACCCTAGGTTTATCCTGCCCATGCCCAGCAGCGCCTCTAAAAGCAATCTGCTCTTGCAGTCATTGCTGTGGGTTACAAACACCCGCGCTGGCGGGCAGCGCCCCATCGGTCCCCCCCATCAGCCCATTTCTCCCCTCCCTTTAGCCCTCCTTCTTAGAGATAAGCCCAGCGAAGCCCCGGTATCAGTTTGGCCACGCAACCGGGGACTTCGTCCTGCTGGGCGAGCGTCTTTGGTTATCACGAGGCACTTGGACCTCGACTCCTTGAACTCTGGGCTATCGCCCAGCCCCAGCGTTTCCACTCTCAGCCCGTTTCACAGCTGTGCTGCAACGCGTTATCGCCACAAAGGGCTGGTTTGGTTGGCTCAAAAAGGCTCCCCCCGAGAAGGCAAAACGTGCTGGAGCAGGGTCTGTCTGCCGTGGGGCTGTGCAAGACCTTAGAGCCGAGCTCGTTAGGCTTGCGCTGCTCCCTGGCAATTTTTAAGGATGAAAGCGATGAACACCAAAACCGGCGCTGAAGCACCGTCATGGGACGGCTCTGCCACATCCCAAATCCAGTATTTTAGGAAATTACAGGAGCAGGTTAAGGCCACAAGCCGGTTCCCGTA
>NW_009715121.1:0-3915 GCF_000703405.1 Apaloderma vittatum
ATATATATTTATATATATATAAAACCGTACAAAATATATATGCTTTATTTTCATAAATTAGGGATAAGCCTTGTGCCGTGAAATGGAAATTGTACCCGGTCGTCATCCTTAATGAATGAAAGTATCATGTATCCAGCTGCCCGTGACGTATAGTTTATTTATGCTGTTCCAGAGGGGAGCCTTTAGTGATCACCGAGCTCACCAAGCTTTTTTGTTCGTCCGACGAGCTGCTTGCTGTCGGTCAGAGACTTGGTTGGCGATGGTTCTCTCCCCAGCTGTGTAGCATAAATAAATATGATAAGAAGCAGTATTCTGTATTCGAGCTTTCGATCACTTTTTCCCCTCTCCCTCTTTTGTCACCCACATTCTTCTTTCTCTTCTCATTTCTCCATTAAAGAGTCGCATCGGTTCCTTTCGTCTTCCTCATTAATTGAAATTCTTGAGGTACCATTAAATATAAATATAGACTGACCACAGGATAGCATCGGTTCTACTACCTCACATTAACCTGCTGGCTTTGGTAAGCAAACACACTCCGCTGGCAGATACAGGAGCGGTTCGTAAACATTGGAATTGAGGGGTTATTTCAAATGAAATCCTACAGCACGCTGCTGCCGCTTCACTTTGTGATCTGCTGCCCTGGGAGAGACAGGTTAGAAGCTTCACATGGCATTTAATTAAGCGGCAGAAAGTGGGTGTGTTCCAGCAGCCTGGCCCAGCCGAGGGCTCTGCCACCACAGCAGAGCGGGAGCGGTTTGATCTTTACCTTGCAACCTGAGGAGCGCTGGGTTGTCTGCTGGGGCATCAGACGATGTGATTCATAATTTAACATCGAGGGAATGAACTCGGCACGTGGGATGACTCAGTCCCGTCTGTTCGGTCCTAGGTACAGCTGGAGCTTTACGTCATTCCGAAGGTCTAGAAGGAAAAAAAAAAAAAGAGACCCTCACACAATTTAGCATTTTATCCACTTAGCATTGTCATTCAAAACTAATTTTCATTATTTGCTTGATGTTTAAATCAAGTCAAGCTTTTCAGTTCTGAAACTCTGTCAGAAGTTTCTAGTAAATACTAAGTGTGCCAATAAAACCTAAAAATTGGTCCATAAACAACATGTTGAAACTTTTTTAAGTAGTCAGCCATAATTGGATCAGTAGTATTAAAAGCAGGACGTGTAATTTTTGTGTTTTAAAACAAATGAGTTCCCTGGTATTGAAATTACTTCTCCGTAGGTAACAGTGGTTGGTGATTAACCCTCCCATGGTGTAACTCCTAGGCTATGAAGGCCTTAAAACAAAAATGAAGTGAAGCACCAGGTGTAGATGTTGCAGAGCAAACGCTTTCACTGAACTTACCTCGTTCACCACAAACGTAGTTTTGGCATCATCTTTGGAAACACTTAAAGAACATCTCTAAGAGACTAGAGAAATCTGTAAATAGGAATATTTATGGGGAGTAACTGGAGTAGATAACTATTAGGTCATGACACTGTCATGCAAACGTAACGAACTGAAAGTATTTTTTTTTTTTTTTGAATGACATGAATGACTGGTGATTAATCTAGGAAAGTCCTCGTTTGATCAAACCTCTTTTTTTCAGCTGTTAAAGCATTTCTAGTCATGTATTCCGAAATGCTTCCTCTGGTCTAGTTTTCTAGACAGTGGCATTTTTGGCATGAGCTGCAAGATACTGTTTCCTAGTGTTACAAACCCTCACTCGTTACTCTTAGCGGAGTTACAGCACAACGGATTTGCATGTTCCATGGCTGAGCCGGCCAGTCTCGGTGACTGACTAGTATAGTTTGTATTTGTTAGACTGTTCTTAGTCCGGCGTCGTCTGTCTGTTCTTGTGACATTTCAGCCAGGGCTGAGAAAGCCTAGCGTGTGGTTTTGGAGTTTATAAAGCAAAAGCTTCCTCACCCTCTCCTTCCTTTTTTGACAGGTATCAAAGCATTAGTTGTTTGATGCACAATGTTTGCGTACTCAACATGAAAGCCTTAAAGCAGGCTCCCAGTGCTGTTTGAAGTACAAAAGGTATTTGAAGAGCAGCCTGTAGATGAGTCTCTCTCGATTTCCTTACCAAATTCATTGTCACTGAAAAATACGACTGTAATTGTGATAACATCTCTTCAAAAGATGAAAGGTACAACGCATCAGTGAGCCACTGTATCTCTGAGTGAAAAGGACAAGACTGGCAGACTTTCTGAAACGTGCTTTTTTCACCTTGTTTAGTCGTTAGATTCTGAGACTCTTAACTGCACTCGTTCCTGTTTGTGTAACTAGCCTTCCTTCTACGTAAAGTTCTGTTGCAATTTGTTTCAGTCTATGCCAAATAAACTTATACTTTATTCGATACTTCAGTGTGGTGTGGTTGACTTGCTGGGAGAAATTCCTTATCAGGAAGATCCTCGAAAGGCAGAAGGTGGCCTCCAGATTTTATGGCAGTCAGGGGGAAGGGCCTGATCCAGGGCTGGCTGTGCTTCTCAAACCTCCAGACTTCTTGGGAGCCACGCGACACCTCCCACGTACCATGGATTGACAGAAGGGAGGGGATAGCGCAGAAATCACAGAAGCAGCAGCAAACTCTGTCCAGGTTGGGTTTGCCTGGTGCTCTGTTGGGTGCAGTTGCCTGAAGTCGCCACCGAACCACCTGTGAGTTGTCCGACTTGAAAAGCAGAGTCCGACCACCTCGTGCCCAATTCATGGAGCAGAGAGCAAAGTGACCAGTGAGCTCTGAAGAACAAAACATTGTGAACCTGGACACAGCTCAGTCTCAGCTGGACCTAGAGCCGTTTGTAGAAGCCTTGCCCTCGCACGCTGGCCACCTCAATCACTGCAAGGGGTCCAGCTGTTGGTCCGTCGGTAGCCCCGATCGTCAGGGATGTGCTGAGGTAGAAAACGATAACGCAAAGAGCTGCCAGTCCCTGGTAAAGAAAGAAATACAGGTAAATATCTCTCACCTGCACAAGATTGTTCCCTCTGGGGGTGAGTCTCAGCCTGTGTGTGTTACCTGGGAAAGCTGTTTGGATTGCGGACTGACCTGCCCTTTGACTTATTTGCAGCACTTCTTCAGTGGCAAAGTCCTCTGCAGGTCTCTATCACAAACCTTCCTCCGAAACGCTGTCAAGAGTTGAGTTGGCTCACGATATTTGTCAGGTACTGTGGTGACAGAGCTGGGAAAATCTCAACGGCACTCCTACCAAAGGACACGTGTCATAAGAATACTCTCATTTTTAAATGTACAGAGAAAGAACCAAAGGGAGACAGCAAGTGTGGCAGCTAGGACAGGAGGACACTACTAACCACTGATCGATGTGGTTTAGGAAAAAAAAAAGTGGATCTTTTGTCTCGAGTAGAATTCAGGAAGCACCCCAGGAAAGTATTGGGGAGGGAGGAGCCGTAAGATGGAGTAGGGCATCTGCACCGATCTCCAGATTTATTGCCAGAAGCAGCTGTCGCAATAAAAGGCATCTTCATGGAGGTGTGAGGAAATGGCTCAGAGCCAAGGACCTAAACGGGTGCAGGAGGAAAGGTAATGTGAAAGTAGGGGATGAGAATGCTCACTGAAAGGGTCCTGCTTCTGTCATCAGCTGTACTTGAGCTGTGCAGGGGGCAGATGTCCCAGGAAAACACAGTGTCTCGCAGCCCCCGGGCCTGTGCTGGGGCAGGGGCGGCTGTGCCAGCACCCGGAGCGATGCCGTGCCGAGGCTTCCCCCAAACACACCCGCAGCTCCGAGGCCTCCGTGGGGTAACGGCCTCCCCTTCTCTGCTCCTGGCTGGAGGCGGTTCGCAGAATCCCAGAATTGCCTAGTTTAGGAAAGACCTTTCAGACCATCGAGGTTCTCTGGGGTGTCGGAGGAGAGGGCTCAGCGGGCAGGTTGGGGCCTCCCTGACTCCGGCGAGCAGCTCCCCCTTT
>NW_009715122.1:0-2467 GCF_000703405.1 Apaloderma vittatum
TATATAACTATATACAATTTATATAAGAACTATATATAAGAACTATATATATAAGTACTATATAAGTACTGCCGATTCGTCTGCTTCTTGCCCCTGAGCAGCACAGGGGGAATAAGGAATGGAGGTTGAAGTCAGTTCATGACACAGTGACTCTGCCACTCCTTCTCCCTCAGGAGGACTCCTCATTCTTCTCTTACTCTATCACAGAGTCTCTCTCAAGGGACACTCTTCTTCATGACTTTTCTCCAATGTGGGTCCTTCCCACAGGAGACAGTTCTTCACAAACTGCCTCAGTGTGGGTCTTTTTCACGGGGTGCAGTCCTTCAGAAACAGACTGCTCCAGCATGAGCCCCTATAGAGTCATAAATCCTACCAGAAAACCTGCTCTGGCATGGGCTCATCTCTTCACAAGTATACAGGTCCTACCATGAACCTGCTCCACCACAGGCTTCTCACAGGGTCACAGCCGCCTTAAGGCACCTACCTGCTCTGGTGTAGGGTCCTCCATGGGCTACAAGTGGAAAGCTACACTCCCATCACCTCCATGGACTTCAGGAGGACAGCCTGCCTTGTCTTAATCTTCAACACAACTCAGGGGAATCTTCACTCCAGCCAGCCAGCAATGGCCGTGGTCACTAGGAGCAAGAATCAGCAAGAGCCTTTCTGCATACCAATTCCAGGCAATAACTGTAAACATCAAGTGTTATCACATCTATTAGAAGACACTGTCTGCAAAAACATGCTGCTAACTTCAGAAAGTGCAGTCTCTTAGAGGAGACTGAGCTGAAAAGTAAAATCACTGAACGGAATTGGTTTGTTTTGCCACAAACCCGGACATTCCATCCCTTATACTGTACCATTTATGTCATATTAATCACTAGCTAATGATTGTATTTCTGTAGAAAATTTCACTAAGTTCACTGAGTTCATAATCATGGTTTCCATCTGTTACAGCAGCCTCTCAGGTTAGGAAAGCTGATGTGTAAATTGTTGTAGTTGGTATCCATGGGTTGTAGGTTCACCTCTAGTAAATTACTGGACATCATTTGATGAGACTTCTTCTGGTCATCACTAGTATATTATCCTGAAAGAATCATAGAATCATAGAATCGTAGAATTGGAAAGACACTAAACACTTGTTAGTACTATGTAACAATCAACATCAGGCAGTCCTAAACTGGGTATTCTCACCCAGAGTTAAATTTCCTTGAGGTACAGAACACCCACCAAGTAGTTCCAGGTCCTTGAGAAAATGCAATCCCACAAAAGGGTTTGCCTTTACCTGAATTAGGAAATACCCAGACAGTTTTCCCCAACAAATTCTTTTCATACGCCAGGGGAATTTATCCTCCTCTACTGCACGTAAAGGATCTGACAGAGTAGGACCAGCACAATTGATGGATCCTCTTGTGGGAGTTAACCAGGTGGCTTGTACTAAAAGCTTGTCCAGATTTTTAAAAGTTCCACCTTCTATTGCTTTCAGAGTAGTTTTTTAACAATCCATTGTACTGTTCAATTTTATCAGAGGCTTGTGCGTGACAGAGAATATGATATACGCACTCAATACCATGTTCTTTGGCCCAAATTTCTATAAGTTTTTTTTTAAATGAGTCCCTTTGTGTGACTTAATTCTTTCTCTAGTGCTGTGTTGCCACAAGATCTGCTTTTCAAGTCCAAGGATAATGTTTTGGGCAGTGGTGTGAGGTGGAGTATATGTCTCCAGCCATAGTGAGTAGGCTCCTGGTACCACTTACCCTGGTGAGTTTGAGGAGTGTGATGTAATCAATCTGCCAGGCCTCCCTATACTTATATTTTAGCCATTTTGCCCTGTAATACAAAGGTTTTAAACATTTAGCTTGCTTGATTGCCGCACACATTTCACACTCATGGATAACCTGTGCAGTAGTATCCATAGTTAAATTCACCCATCAGTCATAAGCGCATCTAGATGTTCCATCTCCTCCCTGGTGTCTTGAAGCATCATGGGCCCACTGAGTTAAAAATCGTTCACTTGTGTGTTTCCAGTCCAAGTACCCAGTAAGTCTAGTGATCTTTATTTCCTCCACACCCTTCCCTGAGTATTCTGGATGCTTGCCAGGTGCTCAGTGTTGTAGATAAATGTACATCTGCAGATAGTTCAGTTTTGGAGCAATGGGAATCACGTAACATTTGCTTTAAATCAAAGAATGTTATGGAAAATAGTGGGATAGGTCTTTGAATTAAGATATTGTCTTTGAATAAGGAAGCAAAAGATAATTTCACCGAAGAAAATTAGTTAAATTAAGTTAGCTTTTATCCTGACAACACAAGAAAAGTTACATTGAATTTGGATTGTTCTGCCTTGGAGTTGTCTGAAAACCCTTCTGTTATGCATATTTCTTTCTCATTGTTAATGTCTCCATAAGACCCCTGTAAGAATTCACAGATGAAGAATCTGAATCATAGAATCATAGAATGGCTTAGGCTG
>NW_009715123.1:0-5328 GCF_000703405.1 Apaloderma vittatum
TCCTCACGGAGAGGGTGATCAGGCACTGGGACCTTAAGTAAGTTGACTAGCCTTTTCAGATGCCTTTCAGGATTCATTGCACCTGTAATTTGTATTGGAAGAATGGAAAAGGAAAAGAAATTTTGCTTACAGCTCCAAACATATGTCATTACATCCAATCGTATTCCACCATAGAAATATCTTTCTAATTACATAACTCAGTCAATATTAATATGTCAGATTTTCCAGACAGGTTTCATATGCTAAAAAACTTTTAAAGGTAAAAAAAGAACCACTACTATCTTTTTTTTTTTATTTCCTAAGTGAGTTTGAAATGCCTTAGATGCTTTTTGATTGACATGGTTAAACATTTATTGCTTCAGTACACGGTTTAGTTATTTTGATGATAGGGCCACAGAAGGTACTGCATTCATCTTTGTCAGATATAGGAGATCTTTACCAAGTTGATCAGGCCTTAAGTGGTTAGCAGGAAGACAAGAAATGCAATAAACAAGCACAGATTGAGGGACTGTTCACAAGGACTAGGATCAATCCCTTCAGCTGCTTGAATGATCAAACCATATCCTCAGGCAGCTTGAGACAATTTACCAAAAATAATTGTTTCAGCGTGAACTAGTCTATTCAACAGCAGCACGAGACAACAGAGGAATTTCATTAAAAGGATACTTACAATATTCACTTATAATTCAGATTACAAATGAAAGCAAAGAGTTCCCAGAGAGTCTCATGCTACTGCATTCAATGTAACCTCTACAAACTAAGTTTTTAATATCTAACAAGAGTATCAATTAATCACAGTCTAACTATAAGATAGAATAACCAGGAGATAAAAGAGATGAAGAGACTAGGCATTAAAGAATTTTGGAATTTTGTGACTTGTCCTTTGTTATTGCTTATTCAAAGCAGATCTCTCTTGCTCCAAACATGCAAGGACCTTTTGCTCTCCAGCAAGACAGGCATAACGTGTACTTACGTCCTGGATTAAGAAGCCACTACAGAAATAAAATCTTATAAAAGAGAAATTCACCCTACTGTTTTGTCTAGTATAAAGGGCCACAAAAGCTCTGATTCTGGTTTATTTGAAGTCTTCAGTTCAGTCACTATTAAGGACTGTCACATCAAGGTACCTTTTGAGCATCTCATTCCAAGCTCTGACAAAGGGATGAAGCCCAGAACCCAGCAATATAAAGTTTCTGAATATGCTGTGGTTACCCGGTGACATACATAATCTTCCTAACTTGGTGAACTCCCTTCTTCACCTCTTCCCAACACTCCCACAGGCTTTGCTAAGAGTGAATTACATGGGAAGGTGCAAACAGTAAATAGGTCAACAGAAACAGCGACACCCAGAATCATCTTTTTCCTCACAACAAAATGCTTCTTCTCTTAAGAAGGTATATTTTCACAGAGATTTTGAGACCTTGTATTACAGAAGAAATCCAAATATATACATAGCCCAGCTCAAGGAGAAAGTACTGAATTTGGTTAAGAGTCGTACAGCCGTTCTCCTCAACCATCTCCACTTGCCACATGCTGACTAAGTTGGCAGAGTGGATCACCCTGTGAAAATTCTTTATCTTTAGGAAAATGAACTGGAAGTGCCATGCGAGTATGTATAGATGTGCTCCAATTCCTAAGGCAGACGTAAGGGTCTGAAGTAACGAGTTGTCTTTTGGACACTTTCAAAGACACGTAGTGGAAACGACTAACCTCATGGGTCAGGCTAAACCTAGTCTAAAGCAACACCGGCAAAACAAATACATCACAAGCATAGGGATCTCAACATCAACTGTTTTGATCTAGTGAACTTCATAGATTGCAGTGAATTACTGCTGATATAGGTTGTTATCCTATCTCCTCCATTAAAGAATTCAGAGCTTAATAATAAAATAAGCTGTGATGTAAGAAAACAAACACAAAACTTGCAATATACTTGTTGCAATTTCCCTTTATGATTTTTCTCCACAATTCTGTCAAAAAAGAAATAAAATCAAAACACAAGGTGTATTTTGAAATGTAGTCCAGCACCTGCCTTTCAAAACCATGCTTGGCCTTGAGAAGACTAATTCACGACTAGTCTAAATTTTATTGAAGGATGAAGTTTGCTGAGACAAATACTATACACTCTGTGGTGGCCCTGATTTTATATATACAGAAAATTTAAGTCTGAACAAACTCAGTAGTTGTCTCGAAATTCAGAGTTTATCAGATTTAAAGGCAAGCAAGCAAATTTATTGTACAATTTAGTAACTTGGAGTGCTTAGGCCAAATGCAAACGTAGTTTGTAGGGAGTAAAAATAGAAACAGTTAGGCTCTAATTAGTAACAGCCTACAGAAAGGGACCTGTTAAAAATTTCTAACAGCTGTTAATACAGAAATAATTTTTACAGGTCAAAATCAAAGATCTATTGCATGAGAAGTCCACTATGTCACAGGCCTGTGTCTATTTGTGGATTTACAATGATTACTCCCCACATGAATCACAGGAAGGTACTGCTCCCTACATGGCTCATAAGGCAACACACTCTTCTCAGTGGGCAGAGTCCTGATGCAGTGCAAGGATGGTAAAATGGCTATTACAGATGCAACACACTTGACACTTTGAGATTTGAACATGGCTGAATTTCCCCCAAGCTCTAAGCTTCTGCAATTAATATTTTGGTCTTGTTCTTGTGTAGTAACAGCAGATCGAAAAAGGGAATAGCAGGACCTGATCTCAGCCATCTGTGAAAACAAAGATTTGGAACTAATGACAATTAAAGAAACATTTTCTAAGTTGTGTAAGGAGAACAGGAAAACCAAAGAGCACACCTATGCAGAAGAAAAGGGTCATTCCCTGGGTGAAGCAAATTCTCCTTTATGAGATGACATTTCTAAACACTATCTCCCTTCACTCCTAAATAAAGTCTAAATAGGAATAATTTCAAACGTCATAATTTGTACAGTCTTTTATGGTCAACTTATTCTCCAGCAGAAAGTATTCAAATTCTGAGTGTCTCATCACCAGAAAATAGTAGAGCTGCAGCGTGATTCATATTTATGCCAAAGGTCACACAATTTATACAAGATGTCACAATCCAACCAGGTGATGCTGGTTGTGCTGCTCTTGCCACACTGTGCTACAAATACCAAGCAATTGGTAGTACGCAATGGCTTGACTGCGCTAGTATTATGATGAATTTCGGGGGTGGTGGGGGAAAAGAAAAAAAAAAGAAAAAAGTAACTCTCAGGTATCAGGAAGGGGCTGAGCAAAACATTAGCAAAAAGGGAATAGATGCACACATACACAAAAGGTTTTGTGTATGTAGTCATATATAGTAGTCCTATATTAAAACGCAGATATTTGGAAAAGCCAGACTAAAACCAATTTGATTTATATCTCACAAATAGCTACCATGCAATACTGTCATTTAAATTATGCATCTGGCATAACATTATTCACTGGTTCTTATGTGTACTTGTTTAAAAGACACTTTAAAATGTATTGCCAAGTATGATACAACTGCGTTCTAACATCCAGTATTTTTATAAAAATTGTAAGGTCCCAGATAAAGCAAAACTTGTTTTTAAGAAGAGATACCTAATGTTAAGTACTTGTGGCCAAAATTACCTACTCTAAGATCGTGTTTTGTGCACTGGTGCACAGGGTCTGGCAGCGGGGCTGGGGACCCCTCTGAGGGGACCAGCTGGCAGCTCCAGCGCAGGGCAGGGCTGAGCCCCTCAGCGAGGCTGGTAGCGCCTCAGGGGCAGAGCAAAATCAGGCAATGAGGGGAAAAGTGTGTGGGAGCTGTTTTTCCTGATGGGAGAACAGCCATGTAGGGCCCACGCTGGAGCAGGGGAGCATGTGAGGAGAAACCATTATGGACTGACCACAGAGTCCCACCCTCACACACAGGCAGGTGGAGGGGACAGGAGTGAAGACCAGCCTGGGAAGAAGTATGGGGTGGGAAGAAGCTGCTCTAGTTTTCATCCAAATCCATTTTTAACTAGCAGTAAGTTAGTTTGTCCCAATCCAAGTCTGTTTTACCCATGACAGTAAGTAGTAAGTAATCTCCCTGTCTTTATCTCAGCTCATGAGCTTTTTCATCTTATTTTCTCCCCCAGCACTGCTGAAGAGGGGCAGGGAGCAAGCAGCTGGGTGGGCGTCTGGCAGCCAGACAAGGTTAACCCACCACCCAAGGACATGGAAGATACGGGCTAATGACCTTACCGCTGGATTCTTGACTTTACATGCCTGTTCATTATTCATGCCAATCCCTGGTTTTGTTCCATTCTTTCCAAGGTCAATATATACATAAACTTGTGTATATATTGACCTTTTACCATATGAAGTAATTCACATAGGGATGTCTCCCAACAGAAACTTCGTAGATACATCTACAGTACTGTGCTTCATCAGCACCCTTATCATTTGTTCAATCCTAGCTGATAAACAAACAAACAGAAAAATAAATTTAAACAATCTTAACTGTTAATGCACTTCACTGGGCAATGGCAAGCATACAAGTGTTTTGTACACTGGAAATTAAGACAGAGGGACTGAAACACCGTATTTTAAAAATCTCATACTCCCCAGGTAATAAGCTTTTAAATTTTAATTTATAACAGTTTTATGTTTCCAAATCTGTAATTTTATTTTAATTTTTAATAATAAGCTCATTAAACTAGGAATGATTTACTTTTATCTACCTTCCCATTGCTCTTAGAAGTGACTGGGATTGGGGCATGGAACAACAATAATGCCATAATGAAAATCGTGAACCTATTTTCAAAGTCTCTTCATATCTTTTTCCTAGCATTTTAATTTTTTTATACTTTGGACAATCTGCTTTTATTTTCACCTTCACAGTGTCATGTATTTATTACAGTTAAGTAATTGTTGTCTTTATTTTCTAATCTACTGGGTTGTAGTATTTTAGTTTATATACAAAGTGAAAAGATTATCAAGTTAAGATTAGATTATTAGAGCACATTAGATATTCTGCATAATTACAGCCCTAGTGGAAGGCTAAGGATAATGCATTACAAACCTGACTTACTAGGGGTTATTTTTTATTACATAAATGAAGCTTTCCTTATCTTAAATTATATCTCACTAGAATTCTTGCTGAGCTTGGGAACTGTTGGCTCCTTTTCTTAAAATGGATGTTGTTGCACTTTGCTGTGTCTCAGCAAAAGGGTTCTGAAATGTAAGACTCTAGGAAAAAAAAAATCACAACAAGACCTTCACAACTAAGGACCTGATGCTTTATTACTTGTCAAGAAACATCAAAGCAAAATAAATAAATTAAAATTACTGTCGTGGTTAGACCCTGGCTGGCAGCCAGG
>NW_009715124.1:0-2816 GCF_000703405.1 Apaloderma vittatum
GTTGGAAAGGAGGGGGCCGATCCGAACTTGCTGCCAAAGCTGTTGCCGTACTGGTTAGTTAGCAACTCGATGATCACTCGCCGTGCCTGGCGCTCGCCGCGGTGCAGTGGTGCCTGAAAGGGGATTTATGCCGCATCTGCCGTTAATTAAATTTAAGGAAATAGCAGGCTGAATAAATACTGTGGTTTACAGCACTCCCTCTTGCACACACATCTTCCCTATAACAAAAGCCTGCCAGCAGCCGTCTCTTTAACCGAGCGACATTAAAACAAAACCTTTGGGTTTTTCCTTTTTTTTTTTTTCTCGGAGTTGTTGGCTATACTGAACAATGCAACTTTTGTTTTAAAAGAGCTCTGCACTGCCATCTTTGAAAGACACTTTTAAACTCGAGAGTGTGTATGTACAAATATCCTGAAAAAGTTATATTGCCTCTCGTCATATCAGGGTGCTGACCTCTGGTAAATCTTATATTAAAAAGATGTATTTAAAACTGGGATTTGTTACCAGTCGCTCTTCTTTGTATATACAATTTTATAAATTGTATGCTTTTGGGGATAATTTATTTAAAAAAATAATAAAAAGTTTTAAATCCGCATCTTACTTGCCAGATAATTGCATATGCTGTTCTTTTCTGTAAAGGTGCAGATTTCGTTTTGTTTTTAAAGGGATACCAGCAACAGTGATTCAGTGAAGTGTTCTCTAGAACGTCAAATGTACAGTGTATTTTACAGGTTGGAAGTTAACTTTCTTATTTGGAGAGACTTTATGAACGTCATAGAATTGTATGAATGCATCTCTGAGCTGCCTTAAACTTTGTAATTTTTATAGGAGGCGTAAAAAAGGCCTGTGTTTTAAATATGTATGGCTTTTTGTACTTTCTAAACGTGTAAATTAGTAAAGAAAGAGCTTTAAATACAGGATGTGGTGAAATTGTTTTCCAGGGACACTTGAACTCTCAGCACCCGAGGTTGGGGGCAGGGGGGTGGGGAGCTAACCGCAGAATAACAAACCAAAAACAGTCAATAAACAAAAATCGCTGTCTGCTTGTAATACTTTACATAGATGTAAATTACTGCTATTCTTACTTTAATGAATAATTACATGCGAGAAGTAAATACAGCTTTGAAAGTGCTACTTTAAAAGAGTGGTTGATTTTATAATGCGTTGGCATGGTAACTTGCCATTGCCAGAAGAGAGTGAAGCAATTCAAGGACACTGCTCCCCTATGTATGTAGAATTGTTAGCATGCCGCGCTTTCTTCGTGAAGTGGAGGCAGGTTGCCTCTCGCTGACACTCTTAGAAACGCTCCTCGGCGTGCAAACAACTAAATGGTGAGGAACAGATCTCACAGAGGCGGCGAGTGTTGCAAAGAGGGCTTTGTGCAGGCAGTGGCGCACGCACCGAGAGGCCCGCAACAAAACGCACCAAAGTGTGCCACTGGGCCTGCCTTCTACCGCAACGAGGAAGGGAAAAGTAAACACACTGGAGGGGTCAGCAATTACCAGATCTTGTAATATTGTTCTTGGGAGTTGCTGTGCATCGTGCTGAAGCCTGGTTTGCTGCCAGAGCTACTGATCTACACTCAAATGCCCTTAGATAAATAATTACACTCTTAAGCTGTGTCGAGTGCTGATACACTTGACCTTGTAAATAGAAATGTTTGCAGTAGGAATAAACTCCAGCGTTGGAAAATCTTTTAAACATTAACACAACAGAGAGAGCTCAGTCCTCCAGGGATTTAAGTTTGGTCTGAGTCAAGCTAGGCACTCACAAAAAAAAAAAAAAAAAAGAAGAAAGAAAAAGGGGATGGGGGGTGGAGGGACGTTTATTTATCTTCTATTCATAGTGTTTATTTAAAGCTTTTCATTTTAAATGCGGTAATTGGATGGCGAGTCAGAAGTTTAAAAGCTACCACAAATAAACTTTGACTGAGGGGGCAACAGATTAGCAAGATAGTGTCTTTTTCATCTTACCAGATCTCAACAGAGCACAAATCCACATCTGTCTGTTGTATAAATCAACAAAATTAGAAATCCCCACTTCTGGATTAGTCATTTCAAAGACAGATTATACTATTATTTATTTACAGTATGAGTTTGATTAGGTTGCCCGGGGATAAACGTGCACAAGATGCATGTGTGCACACATGAACCGACCCCCAAATAGTTGCAACACCAAACAAGTGCATGGGTATGGTGCGTAGCTACGATCTGAAGTTTGTTTTTAAAGTCATCTGTGAGGTTGACTAAGCTTATTGTTAAAAAAAAAAGGTGGAAATGTCATTTCTCGGAGAAGAGCATGGAGTAGTTGGGTGAGACTTGTAAGCAGAGTCAGCCTTCTTTAAAAAGTGCTGAGTTCACAATTGTGTGGGGTTGATCTTACGTATTTTCTCCAGTTCTTTAGGAGATGCTCAGTAGCATATTTTCAGTTTGTCAACAGTTAACGCCCACAAGAACTGTTTAACTCCTTGTTGATGAAAAATTAAGTCCCAGCTAAAAGCCTTTATTTTTCCTCAGTTAGGAGTAAAGACATCAGCACCAGAAAAGGACTGATAATTAACTGCTACAATAAACTCAAGACTTGATTTTACAGGCTCCTGTCAAAAGCATCTGCCTGGAATAAATCAACACTGAGCACCACTGGGCAGGGAGGACTCATCCATATGCTTCCTTCCCCACAGAAAGTGGTTTGTTTTAATTTAAATAATTGTACAATAAATACAGCTGAACTAATTCTGTCCTGTGAGCTCCTCTCTGTAAGGAGGTAACTCTCGGTTTTGTTGTGTTGTTGGAGCAAGCACAATTTCTAGCAGGAAT